>NC_048595.1:50135513-50301283 GCF_003668045.3 Cricetulus griseus | reverse complement strand
TGCTTATTCTATTCTTGTTGTTTTGGGTTTTTTTTTTTTTTTTTTTTTTTGAGACAGGGTTTGTAGTTAGAGGTTTTTCTTCAGCCCATCAGTTCCTGAATAACCACTCAGAGCTTACTGTTAATTATAATTGGCCAGTGGATCAGGCATATTACTGACTAGCACTCACAATTAAATTAACCAGTTACTATTATATTATACTTTATTTTACCATGAGGCTCATGGCTTGTTACCTCACATCTTGCTTCCCCCGACACTACATTGCATCTCTCTGATGCTGACTTTTTTTTTTTCCTTTCCATATCTTTGTTTGGATTTCCCGCCTGGCTTTATTTTGCTTGGCCATTTGCCAAATCAACTTTACTTATCAACCAATAAAAGCAACACATATTGGAAGCATACAGAAGGGCATCTCATATCGTCTCTCCTTTTCTGTCTAATTAAAAAGCGAGGGTTTAACTTTAACATAGTAAAATTAGATATAACAAGTCAGTTATGAAGCAAGAATTATAGTTACAATATTTAGCCTATTTGCATTTGGCAAAATTAAAGAAAATTATCACCTATCTTATCTTTGTGAGTCTAAAGTTTTATATCTAATTTATCTTTTATCACAATTATGGAAAACTATTATTATAACTATCTATCTTCAACTCCATCAAATACCCCAGAAGGATATAATATTAGCTAAGTAAACAGGAAGTGCATTATAAACAATTTCCAAAACTCTAGAAATGACAGAGATATCTGGCTGCCTGGACAGTCACCCGAAGTTTTTTTCTGTAGAGTTGGGGCATCCATCTTCAGCCTATAGGTCCGTAGTATGTGGCAGGGGAGTTTTGAAGATCTGTTTTGCCTTGTATTGGCAAAGTTTGCTAGTTGCTTCCTTCTGTGTCCTGCAGAATGTCTGTCTGACAGTTTCTTCTGTGAAGCAGGAACCCTGAAGGACCATCATGTTTTGTTTTAGAAAGTTCAGCAGTCACTTTTCTGTGGGTCCTGCATGTCCAGTTTATACAGCACACAATCAAGCTGTCCAGGCAAAAGCAGTTTCTTGCCCAAAATGGCTAGTCTTGACACACTGAGATCAAACTCCATAAGGAGCTTCTTCAATGCCTATCATCCTTTAAAAGTAATTGGTGCTGTCAGGAGCAGACATGTCTCACTGCTGAGGAAAGTCTAAATGCCATATTCTGAAGGTGTTTGAAGTGTTTGAGGATTACCTATCCATCTGAAATGTATCTCTGCATATCTAGAAAACCTAACTAGCATGTCTATAAGTTTGACTATTATAGATGACTATTAATTTATATTTCTTAACTATACATTGCATTTTTAGATGAGCTGCATAAACATAATACCTTTAAATAAGAGTAGAAATATACAAATAGCATACCAAAATTTACTTTATATTGTATCAGTAAATCAAAATGCATATCAATGTACAGTATCTTGAGATTAACAGTTGTTTTTTTGATTAAAGTAGATTCAATAATCTACTTTTTTTCATCATTTCTTTTTCCATATCCTCCTTTTTTCTTTAGAGACTATGACCATTAACCATTTATAACTTACCCCTTAAATGAAAACAAACATTTTAAACTATCATTTTGGGAATTGGGATGTAGTTTTCTATACTACTTCCTGCTGATTGGGAGGTGCTGTTAATCTTATGGGGATCCTGACTGGGGTATTTTGTGTGGTTGGTCATCTCAGCCAGAAGTCCTGAAGCTGTCGTGGATGTTGGATCACCTGGTCATTGTTGAAAGGGGTCTTGTTTGATCAAACTGTATTAGCCTGGAAGGAATCCACAGCTTTTCATCTTCTGTGGAAACAAAAGCAGAACCTCTTTTATAAAGCAACATATCCTTAGACCCAAATTTTGAAGTCAAGATACCTTTAAAATATATATGTCGGTTTAGCTTAGCAGCCCGCACAATCAAATGTCTCTGTGTAGTTAGCCCATTAACAGTCAAAAAATTCAAAGGAAACACAATAGTATATAATCCTGTCGACTGCACCAAGCATGAGCAGAGCTAGAGAGAGACCCTTCCCTCCCCCCAAGCTTGTCAGTTGTCACATGGCAGATAAGGCTGCACCCTAAGGCTCGTACCCCAAGGCTATAGGAGGATTGAGTTCCCACAAGGGTCTATATAGTCCTGGTTATCCTAGACCTCACTATGTTGTTGATCAAGCTGGCTTTGAACTCACAGAGATCTGCCTGCCTCTTGTCTCCTGTGTGCCGTCACGCCATCATGCCCAGCTCTTATTAGTTTTGTTATCAACAGTTGTACACAGTTTTACAAAGTAGTAGTATACACCAGGCCCTGTTCACCCAGAGCACAGAAAACCGTGGCTGGTGACACCTATTTGACAACAGATTCTCACACACTCGGTGACATTTGTGGTTCCATCCTAGGCTCTGAAAGTGGGATGTGTGGACATGTCTCCAGAGACTTTTCACAGCTTGCCTTTGCTCATTTGAAGCTGAAGATTTTATAATTTTATTGCCAGGCTCATGTTTTTCAGTTTCATAGATGACTGATTCATTTTTACCAGGTTTCAAATTCAGCAAGGTGCTGGCCTGTGTATAGGTGTGTGTGTGCGCGCGCACGTGTGCGTGTGTGCATGTGTCCATGCTTGTACAGTTAGTTGACTTTCTTATTTGAGTGGTTAAGCACCAATCTTTTGCCCCTTTCACATCCCCAGGATGGCCTGCAGCTCACTACCTAGACCAGGCTAAACTCTGACAGTGCTCCTGCCTTAGTGTCCTGAACTCTAAAATTCCTACTACATCAGGCTACCACCAGTTTTCTTCAGTTTCCCTTCAAGTGTCTTTTTAGCTGCTAAAGACAGGTTTCTTGAGTGTCTAACCTGCAGAGGTAGTAGGATGAGCCCTAGTCTGCGAGTGTCCTTTGAAGTTGGCCCACCACCAGGATTTATGACCTGCTTTCTGGCTTAAGCCTTATCTCCTTCCTTTGCCTGCTAGTGCTGCACTTCTTTCTTCTGGACAGACTCCCATGTATGTCTGTATACCACATGTATGTAGTACTGGCAGAGCCAGAAGGTGGTGTCTGGCCTGCTGGAACTGGAGTTACAGATAATTGTAAGCCATTATTTGGGTGTTGGGACCAGAGCCTGGGTCTTCTGCGAGAGCAGCCAGCACTCTCTGGCATCAGTTGTGGAGTTTTATCATGTTAATATCACTTGGTTGCAGGTCGGATTTCTCATAGCATTTTCTGACATTTTCTTTATCATCACTACTTTTGGAGGTCCCAGTGGGTGGTTACTGGACCTTAGTGATTTTACCATGGCAGGGCAGAACATGGTAGTGCATGAGGGAGCCAGGCTACCCATTTCATGGCTTCACCAACTCTTTAGTTGGGGTGGTTTTGGTTGTATTGTTAAGAGCTTAACCCAAACCAGGTAGTTTGTATTTTCAGCAGTTTGTTTTTGAGTAGTTTTGTTATTTATTTATTTATTTATTTATTTATTTATTTATTGTGTATGTGTTTATAGTGGATGTGTAGAGGAAAACTTTCAGAAGTCATTTTTGTTCACCAGTCATGTAGGTTCTGGGAATTCAAGTCAGATTGTCAGGCTTGGTAGCCAATACCTTGACCTGCTGAACCACCTCACTGACCCTAGTTTTGTGATTTTTGAGAGACTTAGCTAAGGGTTTTGGCTTGTGCCTGTAATCCCATATGAAGCTAAAATGAGAGGATTAAAAAGAAAATGTTGGTACCCATATGAGAGAGCCAACATTTTAGAACGTTTCCAATCAGCTTCGCTAAGTACAAACAGAAAGAAGCCTTGGGTATTTTTGCACACATTAAAGCTGAGCTGTGTTTTTCAGGTACTTACTTAGTTGTATTTAGTTGTGAGCTACTGGGGCTTTGGTTATGTGATAATTTTATTTTACATAGTTTACATTATGTGCTTTGTATAGTTAAAGTATATATTCTAGTATCATATTCTAGAAAAGCACTGTAAATGAGAAGATCCTTTTCTCCTTTGAGACAAGGCTGTTGCAGCTCAGGCTGGCCTCAAATTTGAATTGAGCTGAAGATGAACTTGTGTTTCTGATCCTCTTGCCTCTCCCTCCAAAATGCTGGCATTACAGGCATGAGCCACAGAGCCTGGTTTATGCGGTGCTTGGAATTGAACCCAGGGCTTTGTGCATGCTAGGCAAACATTCTACCAACTGAGCCTGCATCCTCAGCTTGTTTTGCTTATTTTCATTTCAAATTGCATTTAATAACTTAAGTAACTGTAGCAGAATGACACCATATAATATGTGTTGATTACTTATTTGCCTTATTTTTTTTCTTTTAGTACATTGAATTTTATAAAAGAATGGAATCAAGTGATGGCTTTTTCTTTAAAATTTGAATATGGAGGCTTCAGGAACAGATGAAGTTGACAAACTAAAAACTAAATTTATGTCTGCTTGGAACAACATGAAATACAGTAAGTATTGTGGTTTAAGCATTGTACAAGTGTACTTGAGAATGAAATACTGTATTATTATGACTGGAATAGTCATGGAATATGGGTGGAATGTTAACAGTGCTGATAAGAGTTTCTTGAAGAAAGTGGAATATAATCAAGAACATTGCTTAGAGACTCAAATATACTGTATTGAAATGTGGGCATGATCTTAATCCCAGCTTTCTGGATGCAGAGACAGGAAAGTCTATGAGTTCAAGGATAGCCTGGTTTATATAGTAAGCTCAGCTCAGTGAGGACTATTTATAAGACCCTTTGGGGGCACCAAAGAAGTTAATATGTGATATGGAACTAATTTTTTTCTAATTTGGTAGAATATTTTGATATCCTCATGGCTCATGTGCATGTGAATTTGTCCAGGTTATAAAACTTCTCAAGTTCTTTGAATTCAGTTTCAGGAAGTTTCATATGTAAACCAGGAAGTAAGTAAGCAGAATTGACAAAAATAGATGATTTCAAGTTCATTCGACAAGATGTGTGGCTTTTTTCTAGGTGAAGTCCCCTGGACTCTACTTTTAGCATTTTCTTGACAAGTAAAATCCAAACAATCAAATCTAATCAGGATTGTTGGGATGACAAAGCCCTAAGGGAGGAAGAAGTCCTTAGGTTGAACTCGTGGTTTAGTGCTTGCTCAGTTGCTTTGAACAAATATCTGACAAGAAGGAATGTGAATGAGGAGTGGTTTAGTCAGGCTCACAGCCTAGAGTGTACTCCAGTAAGTGTGTCATGGCGGCCGTAGTCACATTGCATCTGTGGTCAGGGAGCAGAGAGAGACCAATGTGCGCTTGGTGTGTCCTGTGCTTTCTCCCTTTTCCTGAGTCTGGGACTGCATCTCAGAACAGTGTTACCAATATTTAGGGTATTTATTTCCCCTCAGTGAAATGTTTCTGGGAACACACACACACACACACACACACACACACACACACACACACACACACACACACACACACGTTTAGTCAAGTTGACATTAAAAATTAGCCATCACAACTCCCCCTCTTGCCAACTTGACACCCAAACAAATCTATTTAAATCATAATCTTCCACCCCTGTACCCTAAAGTCTCATTTTCATCTCACTAATGCAAAATGCACTTTACTCTGTCTCTAAATGTACCCACAGTCTTCGACAGTCCCAACACTGTTCAAAATTCCAGAGTCTGTTTTGAGATTCAAGGCAATCTTTTAACTGTGAACCCCTAAACAAAACAAAGCAAGCAATCAAGTTACATAGTTCTAATATACAATGACACAAAATCACATTTTATTCCAGAAGAGAGGTATGGGGGGGGCGGTACAAGGGAAGATCAGATCTAAGTCACATCAAAGCCCAGCAGGACAGATGCCAAAATCCTACAGCACCATGTCTGGCGTCAATGCCTATGATGGTATCATCTGGGTTCCAGTCCTCTGGCTCTGCCTCCTGCAGCACATATAGCTTCCCTCTTCAGCTGGCTCCATTCCATACCAATAACTTTTCTTGATGGAAACGGTCCTGGCTCCCCAGCCTCCTGGGATTTCTATTGCAACTTAGACTTCATCATCAGAGTTTCCTGTAGTGACCTCTTAAGGCTTTTCTGCAGGGACTCTGCAGGCACTCATTACCTGATCTCTGTGGCTTTCTGGAACCTGGGACAAGTTTTCATGGTATCCTCATTCTTGCATCTTTCTTGCCTGAGAAGACAGTACCACATGGATGATTCTGCCAACTTCTTCTGCCAGTTTGAGATACAGCCTGGCCCAGTTGGACCAAAGCTGTTGTGGCTTCTGTGTGCCTTGATGCTTTTTTTTTTTTTTTTTTAAGAAGGGAATCACTTTCAGCATCATTCTCAATTTAGGTTCTTTCCTTTTAAATGATTTTTTTTCCCCACCTGGTAGAGCCCTTGATGGGTGGTGCCATGCCTTCAGGGCATCTTTCCTAGAGGTTCTCTTTAATAGTCATAGCTGCTTTCTCAGTACCTACCTTATCTACAACTATAAACTCCATTTTTTTTACCTTCAAATGACATTTTGTGTGTGTGTGTGTGTGTGTGTGTGTGTGCGCGCGCGCGCGCGCGCGCGCACGCGCTCACATATTGGTGGAGACCAGAGATCAGATGGCTTCTTCAGTCACTTTCTGTCTTAGTTTTTATCAGAGTGTCTGTCCCTGAACTTGGAGCTCAGCAGTTGTTTAGTCTGGCTGAGTAAGCCTGGGGCATCCTGTTTCCTCCTCCCCAGCACTGGGATTATAGATACTTACCTTTGCACTGTCTTTTTATGTGGGAGCTGGAGATGCACTCGCTCTGTAGACCAGGCTGGCCTCGAACTCACAGAGATCCACCTGCCTCTGCCTCCCGAGTGCTGGGATTAAAGGCATGCACCACCAACACCCGGCTTAGCAGGCACTTTTTAATAACAGTTTTCTGTAAGCTATAAAAGGAATTTATTACAGTGACTTACAGGATAGGACCTGAGTGGTTCAGCAAGGGCTGCCTGCATGTTTGAGGGGCTGGGAGCCTGGTAAGTATTCCATCCATGAAGCTGGATGCCCCAGCAGGCCGGGTCTGGTTCTGAAAGTCTAGAGTTTCTGGTCTTTCCATCCATGCTAGAAGTCCAAAGAAATGGACTGATGGTGGAAGATTGTATGACTATGGTGGTGGCTGTGGTGGTGGCAGCAGTGGCAAGAAAAGACAAGAACTTTTTTGAGGTAAGTCTCAATGAACTCCGGTTGTCCTTAAACTGTCTGGCTCAGGTTAGTTTTGAACTCATGATCTTCCTCAGCGTGCCCCCCCCCCCCCCGGGGTGCTGGGATTCCATGTGAGTGACACCATGATCGCTACTGGTGACTTTTTATATGATTAAGTAATGTTTCATCGTGCCGCCGTACCTGACATTTTGTTTGCTTTTCATCAGTTGATTTTGAGTTTCTGTGAGTAGAGTTGTGAATGCGTTTGTACAGTTTTTTGTGTGAACACATCATTAGTGCTGAGTCAGTACCAGCTGTGGGAACTTTAGTGCTGAGTCAGTACTCGGCAGTGGAATTGCTGAGCAATAACTAACTTTTTGAAGAATTACCAAACTGCTTTCTGGAATGGCTGCGTCATTCCACATTCCTGCCTGCACATCTGATGTTTGAGTTTTCCTAGGTCCTTGTCAAAACCTATTCTCTGGCTCCTTTATTAGAACCATGCTTGTGAAAGTGAAGTCAGCTCTCGCTGTGGGTTTGGTTTGCATTTCCCAATGACTAATCCTGATGAGCCTCTTGTCATGACCTTCCTGGCCAGCAGCTCATCGTCTGTGCAGAAATGTCTGCTCACTTCCTTTGCCCAGTTTGTAAGTGGGTGATTTTTCTTTTCGCAATGGAGTCACAGGAGTGCTCGCATATCCTAGATACATACAGCTCTGCAAATTTGTAAAGTCAGCTGGTCACAATGCATAGGTTTATTTTAGCTCTCTCAGCTCTCTTCATTTACCTCTATGTCAGCCGGTGTGCCAGTATCACACTGTTGTCATTTATATAATTTTGTAATAAAGTGGAGAATTGGCAGTTGAGTTTTCCAACCTTATTTTTCTTTTTCAAGATTGCCCTGTTTATTCCAGAACATTTGTGTTTCCCAATCAATTTCCCCTTCTTTCTTTGCTCGGTCTAGTTCACTGATGATAGTTTCTATGTAATTTATTGAGAAAGCTGACCCCACAAAGTTGTCCTCTGACTTCCACATGTATGCTCCACTCACCTATCCACATACCAGTAATAAATAAATAAATAAGTTAGCATAAAAGATTGTTATTTCTGGCCTTTTCTTATGTTTCAGGCTCTTATTCATTGGCTCCATATTTTTTTGGTTTGTTTTTTTGATACAGATCTTTCTGTCTATCCCTGGAACTCACTGTGTAGATCACCCTGGCCTCAAACTCACTCTCTCATTATGTGTGTGTGTATGTGTGTGTGTGTGTGTGTGTGTGTGTGTGTGTGTAGGAAATATATAAAATACTAGGTTTCCATATGGCTGTTTCAAACACTGTTAGTGTTAGTTATGTCTCCTCCAAGTCCTCCTTCCCCCCATGGCTGTTTTTTATACCCTTCAGTTTTGTCTGTCTGCCCCATAGACCACTGCTTTCCACGGGAGATTCAGAATGGTTAATGCCCATCATGGACACCAAAGAGAGCACCAATGTCTCATTGCTGACAGATGAGAAGGAGGAAGCCCGAGCATTTGAGTTTGTGACTCTAGGTGGAGCTTAGGACAGGAGATTGAGAAGTCAGATGAGTATGTCTGAGTGCCTCATGTCCATCTGGACAGTTACATCAGAGACAGGTCTTACCACGTGTGCCAGCCTATATTGTGCTTTCCTTAAGTTTCTCTCTGGTTTTTTTTTTTTTTTAACTATTTTACACCTTTGAAATATCTGAGGTGGAAGACAAGTAAAAAAAGTTGATAATCTTTGCTTACTTGAGGAACAGAAGTTAGTATGAGCAAAACAGGAGTTCCTAACTTTTCAATTTGTGCCAGAAGAGCACTGGGACCTGTCAAAGTAAGTGGCAGATTATGGTTAAAAGACTGAAATTTATTAAAGCTAGCAAAAACAGCCTCTAATTTTAGTTCATTGTCTTTAAATATTTTGTAACTTCTAAAAATGCACATTCATAGTGATAGTCATGACTTGAAGTCAACTAGGAGGAAAGAAACTCTGTAGGACTTTGACCTTGGAATCATAACACCAGAGCCTTTTTTCTCTCCATGCAGGTTGGGTGTTGAAAACAAAGACATATTTTAGTAGGAATTCACCTGTTTTATTACTTGGGAAATGTTATCATTTTAAATATGAAGGTAAGTGATAAACATGTAAAGCATTAAAAAATCTTTGAGGAATTTCATTGCTAAACTTTTGATTATTTTATTTCCAGATTAAACTGTTTTGACATGTTAACCACCTACACTTTGTCTGACATAATGTGCTACCATATGATTTGATTCTTGTACATCACTTGAGGATAAGGATCATGTCATCTTTCACTATAGCCCTCATAGTTTGGACTTTGATTCTGCATAAGTACCAGTACCAACTAAAGATTACTCGAGTTGATATGCTTGTATTATTTGTTAAGTTCTGTGGTAACTTTAGCGTATGATAATGAAGGAAATGGTCACCTCAGTGACATCCCCGAGGTTCTGCCCAATAGTCACATTCTAACCTCTTTACAATATTGAAATTCTTGTGAGTCAAACAGACTTTCTAAGTGCAGACTCTTTCCAGAACTTTCCTCCATACCTTCCTTTCCCCATCCTTCACTTTGCCCTCTTGTTGGTGGGCTTCTTCCTCCCTACTGCTTTCACGGCACATATACCCCAGTCCCTTCTGCTGTTCTCTCTTTCCTCTCCCTCTAGACTTTTCCCCCACATAATATCCCTTCTGATTTCTTCTTAAATTGTGTTGCATATCCAGTAGAATGACGCTTTGGTCATTGATAGTGTATTGTTCAGTCTCCCTCTATTTGTGTAGGTTTTGCGGTTCTTGGTATCTCTTAGTATTGTGTAATCAGCCTGACTACACCAATAGTATTATTAGCAAGTTTATTTTATTTGTTTGCTTCCTTCCCCTACCTTTTATTGTGTGGTTTTTGAAACACTCCTCATTCTTCTTACAGCTGTTGGGACAAAGTTCATTTAGTCTTGACAGTTTCTCCATAGTATTCAGTGTTGACTAGGTCTGAGGAAGGTGAGAAATGGGTTACTCCTTGAGAGGAGATTGGAGCTCTGTGTTTGTAGGATGAAACACATTTAAAACAAATTTGAATGTCCAAAGTGGCATATTTGGACATATTGTAGTGCCATGTTTAATTTCCAGGCACTTTTATTCATAACTAACTTCAAGTTCTATATACTATTGAGAGAAAGTCCTGCCGACAGAGGCTTGGCATTCATCCCTTTATTATCATCTGCTGAATATATATGAAGTTAGAGTGATGGAAATTTTTCTAAATGAGCTGAAGAAAAGGGATGGGGAAGGAAGAATGAAGAGAAAGTGCATTGTAAAGCTCTCAGCCTTTAACATCCTACAGCAGGGCTTCAGATATTGAACTTCTTGGAATCTGGAGTTGTAGCTAAATGTGTTTACTGACTTGCATACACCTAAGCCAGCCAACACTAATACTTAGCAAAATCTACTAATGCTAACCAGTGTCTCCAGATGCAGGTGAAAGGTGAGGCAGTTTCTTTGGGAATAATTGGAGAATGGTAGTTCATTTCGAAAATAGTGTTTTGTACATTTTTGGGCAAACGTTGACTATTTCACAGTAATTGTACTAGAGATAATAAGTCTGTAAAGGCCTTTAAATTGGTATGTGTGTGGCAACAAATTCTGAAAAATTATATGTGAGCATGGAAGGACATTTATGTTTTAAGAATTTTATGTTCTTACTCCATTGCTTATTAGTTTTGGCTTTATAATTTGGGTATAAATATTCATGACAATACATTGTGCACCTTTTAAAAGTATTAGCGCATGCGATTATACACATTTTTACATAGTGACAAGTCATGACATGTTATTTGCAAGTGACATTTCAAAGAGCTCTAATATGTGTGTCCTGAGCCAACAGAAGTAAAAAGACAAGGTGTTTTACATTATCCTCTCATCCAAGAAATGATTTTACATGGGTGCAAGCTGTTCACTGTTAACAGCAGTATTACTGTTAACCCTTGTATTGCTCTCCCCCAGTGTACAAACCACCTCACGGTTCATTCTCATTTGATAAGACACTGTAAAGCTTATATTCCTTTTAAATGAATAGAAAAGATCAGAAAGATTGCAATGTGATATATAAGAAAACAGTAATGACGTTACCATTATGCATACTGCTTCACCTATCTTTATACGATATAACTTACATCTTAAAAAATTATTTTGTAGATGAAAACAAGATGTTGCCTGCGAGATCAGGGTGTACCATTGAAGATCATGTGATTGCAGGAAATGTGGAAGAATTCCGTAAGGATTTCATTTCTAGAATTTGGCTGACCTACAGGGAAGAATTTCCTCAAATAGAAGCTTCAGCCTTGACGACAGACTGTGGCTGGGGTTGTACACTGAGAACTGGCCAGATGCTCTTGGCTCAAGGGCTCATACTACATTTTCTTGGCAGAGGTAAATCAAGAATTTTTACTCTGGTTTATTGTCTCTGTATGTATCAATAGTATTTTGAAAATTTTATCTTTATAAATAATCTATAATTCTCTATATTATTTTGATTTAATAATTATTATTATATTTTGAGACAGGGTCTTACTATGTAGAGCTGGCTGGCCTTGAAGTTGCTATGTAGGCTAGCCTAGCCTTGAATTCACAGAGATCTACCTGCCTCTGTTTCTCAATTGCTGGGCATGTGCCATTATTCCTGGCTATAATTCTTTATATTAAGTTTAGGTATACTTTTTTGCAGATTTTTTTTTATTTGAATTAGAAACAAGATTGTTTTACATGACAATCCCAGTTCCCCTTTCCCTCCCCTCCTCCCCTACCACCCCCCCAACTAAAACCCTACCTATCACATATCCTTTCTGCTCCCCCTGGATGGTGAGGCCTTCCATAGGGTGTCATCAGAGTCTATCGTATCCTTTGGGATAGGGCCTAGGCCCACCCCTGTGTGTCTTGGCTCAGGGAATATTTGTCTATGTGCAATGGGCTCCCAAAGTCCACACCTATGCTAGGGTTAAGTCCTATAGATTTCCGAGGTTTCCTCAATGATACCCATGTCCCTGGGGTCTGGATCAGTCCCATGCTGGTATCTTAGCTATCAGTCGGGGGAGCAAGAGTTCCCCGATGTTCAGGTCAGTTGTTTCTGTGGTTTTTACCAGCCTGGTCTGGATCCCTTTGCTCTTCACTCGTACTTCTCTGCATCTGGATTCCAGTTCAGTTCAGTGATAAGTTGTGGGTGTCGGCTTCTAATTCCACCAGCTGCTGGATGAGGGCTATCTGGTGACATACAAGTCAGTCATCAATCTCATTATCAGGGGAGGGCATTTAAGGTAGCCTCTCCTCTGTTGCTTAGCTTGTTGGCTGGTGTCATCTTTGTAGATCTCCAGACATTTCCCTAGTGCCTGATTTCTCTGTAAACCTAAAATGTCTCCCTCTATTATGTATGATATCTCCATTCTTGTTATCTTCTATTCTTCCCCTGACTCAGCCTTTCTGCTCCCTCATGTCCTCTGCATCCCTCCTCTTCTCCCCTTCTCATCCTCCTAGCTCCCTCCCCCTCTTCCTGTGCTCTCAATTTGCTCAGGGGATCTTGACCCTTTCCCCTTCTCCAGGGGACCATGTATGTCTCTCTTAGTGTTCTCCTTTTTTACTAGCTTCTCTGGCAGTGTGGATTGTAGGCTGGTAATCCTTTACTCTATGTCTAAAATCCACAAATGAGTGAGTACATATCATGTTTGTCTTTTTGTGATTGAGTTATTAGGTATATTCTTAATAAGAACATTATGTTTAGAGTTAAAGAAAGATTTATTAAAATTAATAAATATGTGTGTGTCTGGGTGGAGGCTAGAAGAAGATGTCAGATTCCCTGGAGCAGGAGTTATCAACACTTAAGAGCTGTCCAAGATGGGTACTAGGGACTGAACCTGATCCCTCTGCAGGAGCAGCCAGCACACGTAACTGCTGATCCATCTCTCCAGCCCCAGTACTTCAACTTTTAAACCCTCAGAAATCTCACCGATGGTCTTCACATTGACAACTGTGACTTACTGACAGCTTACTTATATTTACTTTCTAATGTCATTTTTCTATCAGTCATTTTTTAAAAAGTAATGTGTACATTTGTAAGAGGGCTTTGTTTTACCATTTTAGTCTATTATCTCTAGACACTACTAATATCAGATTTTGTTAAAGTGTTAGACAATATCCCCGTAATAGTAACTTTTCTTTAGCAATGATTGAAGTTATTTAGCAAAGATGTTTGTGAGTAGTGTGACTAGTACAAAGAAAAAGTTATTAATTATTTTTTTTTAAGTTTTACACATTGGATATTAAACTCAGGGCCTTGGTTATATGCTGGAAATGTGCTCTACCCGTGAACACAACTAAGTAAGACTCAGTTTAGACCATTTTTCTGGGGGTGATTTGTTTGTGGTCCTGTGTATGAGCAGGGATGGGAATGTTTATTCCTGAATAGATCTCTAAACCTGTGATTTAATCTAAACTCAAAATGATTTGTTTTATTAACTTAAAAATAACGTTTGAAGATTGATATGTATTAAAAAACAGTAAAATAATGGTTATATTTGCTGTGTTTAGATTTTATAGCTTTCCTGGATTTATTCATTAGCTTTTAATTTATTAGAAAACTATTACTCTCTATTACTCCTTAGCAAACCATCATGGTATTCTGAAGGAAGGAACCAGAAAAATGTCTTGAAGAAAAGTAAAAATTTTAATAGTTTTCTTCTTCTTCTTCCTCCTACTTTTCTTCTCCTTTAAATCATGCAATCAAAAGAAATCTTCTTTCTAAAGAAAACTATAAACATTAATAAGTATATTTTCTTTTTCCTTGTGCCTTTGGGAAGCCCAGACCAGAAGTCTGTCAGTGGAGTACAGGTGTCTTTATTTCAACTGAGGATTGGCAAAAAGACCATTCCAAAACAAAAAAATATATAGAAAGATTGCCCATTTATACCTGAGTTTAGGAGCTTTTCTTTTTTTTGTGACTTTTCTTTAATTACATGTAGTATCTTCACAACTTAGAAAATTGGGAAATTACAGGGTAGTTCTGAAACATTCGTATTTAAATATGTCATTGACATCGCCATATTTTATTTGCTCATGAATTTTTTCTTTTATTTTGTAAGCACACCTTACTGTTTGGCTCAGTCTGGTCCAGAATGCCTTCCTGCCCCACCCCTGCCTGGGCCTCCTGAGCACTGCTGCTGCCACCACCCCTCCCCCATTCTCTCTTTTCTTCCTCCTTCCTCCATATTTTCCTTCTGTCTTTTTATTCTTTTCTTCAGTACTGGTGATGAATTGCAGGACTTTGAGCATGTCAGATAAACATGAGGCTGTCCTCCCATCCCACTGTGCTCCCATCCCATCCCACTGTGCTCCCATCCCATCCCACTGTGCTCCCATCCCATCCCACTGTGCTCCCATCCCATCCCACTGTCCTCCCATCCCATCCCACTGTGCTCCCATCCCATCCCACTGTGCTCCCATCCCATCCCACTGTCCTCCCATCCCATCCCACTGTGCTCCCATCCCATCTCACTGTCCTCCCATCCCACTGTCCTCCCATCCCATCCCACTGTGCTCCCATCCCATCCCACTGTGCTCCCATCCCATCCCACTGTCCTCCCATCCCATCCCACTGTCCTCCCATCCCATCCCACTGTGCTTCCATCCCATCCCACTGTGCTCCCATCCCATCCCACTGTGCTCCCATCCCATCCCACTGTGCTCCCATCCCATCCCACTGTCCTCCCATCCCATCCCACTGTCCTCCCACCCCACTGTCCTCCCATCCCATCCCACTGTCCTCCCATCCCACTGTGCTCCCATCCCATCCCACTGTGCTCCCATCCCATCCCACTGTCCTCCCATCCCATCCCACTGTCCTCCCATCCCATCCCACTGTGCTCCCATCCCATCCCACTGTGCTCCCATCCCATCCCACTGTCCTCCCATCCCACCCCACTGTCCTCCCATCTCATCCCACTGTCCTCCCATCCCACTGTGCTCCCATCCCATCCCATCCCACAGTGCTCCCATCCCATCCCACTGTCCTCCCATCCCATCCCACTGTGCTCCCATCCCATCCCACTATGCTCCCATCCCATCCCACTGTCCTCCCATCCCATCCCACTGTGCTCCCATCCCATCTCACTGTCCTCCCATCCCATCCCACTGTGCTCCCATCCCATCCCACTGTCCTCCCATCCCATCCCACTGTCCTCCCATCCCACTGTCCTCCCATCCCGTCCCACTGTCCTCCCATCCCATCCCACTGTGCTCCCATCCCATCCCACTGTCCTCCCATCCCACCCCACTGTCCTCCCATCTCATCCCACTGTCCTCCCATCCCACTGTGCTCCCATCCCATCCCATCCCACTGTGCTCCCATCCCATCCCACTGTCCTCCCATCCCATCCCACTGTGCTCCCATCCCATCCCACTATGCTCCCATCCCATCCCACTGTCCTCCCATCCCATCCCACTGTGCTCCCATCCCATCTCACTGTCCTCCCATCCCATCCCACTGTGCTCCCATCCCATCCCACTGTCCTCCCATCCCACTGTCCTCCCATCCCATCCCACTGTCCTCCCATCCCATCCCACTGTCCTCCCATCCCACTGTCCTCCCATCCCACTGTCCTCCCATCCCATCCCACTGTCCTCCCATCACAATCTTCCTTTTTTTTTTTTTTTTTTCTTGAGGCAGGGTTCTCCCAGTATAAACTAGGATGGACAGTTTCCCTGCCCCAACCTACAAGTCCTGGGGTTTCTATGATTAGCTTACTTTTTGTCTCCTTCCTTCCTTCCTTCCTTCCTTCCTTCCCGTTTTGAAACAGGGTCTCACTGTGTATTACAAGCTGGCCTTGAACTCACAGTGGTCAGACTTTCTCAGCCTCCCAAGTGCTGGGATTAAAGGTGTGTGCCTCTGTGCCCAGCATGTACTTTTCTTCCTCTTTCAGAGCAGCTTTTCCAGGTGGTCAGCCCTGAAATCACATACATACAAGTAGCCCTACCTGTAAACAGCAGGTTATACTTACAGACTTACACGTTTAGGAATGTGTGCTGTGTGTTGTTATGTATGTGTACACGTATATTTTTGATGCTGTAGCTTGGACCTGGCCTGATGCACTGCACATTGAGAATTCAGACTCCGACTCATGGACCTCCAACACCGTCAAAAAGTTCACTGCATCATTTGAAGCATCACTTTCAGGGGAAAGAGAACTCAGAACTACGGCACTTTCTCTGAAGGAAACAATCGGGAAGTATTCTGATGACCACGCAGTGCAGAATGAAATCTATCACAGGAAAATCATCTCTTGGTTTGGAGATTCCCCTGTGGCTGTCTTTGGCTTACATCGACTGATAGAGTTTGGGAAGAAGTCTGGGAAAAAGGCTGGAGATTGGTATGGACCAGCTGTGGTTGCTCACATTTTAAGGTACCGTTGTTTTCCACCTTTCTGTCCTGTGCTTAGAAATACCAACTTTGACAGTGAGTGCATATAGCTTAAAGACCAGCTATGTGAGAACCTTCTGCTGTCCTTTGCTAATGGGGAGTCAAGACTTGGGGACCACAGATGGACAGTTTTTTTCTCTTGCTTATAGGTTCCCATATACAGGGTCTTGTTCTTCTCATTATATTATATTGTTATATGTTATTTTTTTAAAGATTTTATTTATTATGTATATCAAGGTGGTTGTGAACCACCATGTGCTTGCTGCGAATTGAACTCAGGACCTCTGGAAGAACAGTCAGTGCTCTTAACCACTGAGCCATCTCTCCAGCCCCTTGTTGTATGTTCTAAAGCTACCATCTCTTTCAACCTGGAGGCAGACTGTATTATTATTATTGATTTGTAATATAACTAATTTAAATGATGTCTAATGAGATGTCAAGAGCTAAAATTCTTGTGTTAGCATTTCTATGGACATTTCAAATTCATATGAATGATAAATAGCGAAGCAAACATTTATAAAAGCTTAACACAAAAAAGCATAGTTTCTAACCTTCAAGATGTCCCCAGTCTCTGCACGTTTTTTCTTGTAGTGGCAAATGGTAAATATTTGGGGCTTTACATACCTTACAGTTTCTGTTTTCCATTCTTTCTCTTTTAATATTTGAAATTGTCAAAAACCATTCTTAGCTTACAGTATTAAAAAACAGGCTACAGGTTGTATTTAGCCATAGTTATCTGGTGTTTCTTCTATACTAATATACAGGAGCATACATAGCACAACATTTAAAATTTAAACAGAAACAGGAATATAGGCAAATAAAATATTTTACCTGCCACATCTGTGTAGTTCTGTTTTGTAGATGTTGGGGTTTGTCACAACACACGACATTGAAAACACTCTTGCTCACAAGTGCTTTCCAGTTTGCAATTTTGCTTACAGAATTCCGACACTTTAAATTAGGAAATTCATTTGCTCAGATCAAATAGTTAATTCTTCTTCCTTCCCTGCCCTGTGGTGCTAGGTGTCAAACCCAGGACCTCAGGACACTATGCAAGTGCTCCACCACTGAGCCACATTCTAACCCCTCTCAGGGTGCTATGCAAATGCTCTACTGCTGAGCTACAGTCCAATCCTTCATACTTATTTCTGAAGGGTGTGATAAGCCAAACTGTTGCTTAAGAAAAAAAAAAAAAGGAAAAGAACTTGGACAGGTGTAGTTGGGGACAAACACAACAGTACATTCTTTGTGCTGGATGTCTTTGTACTGTGAAGCAAACCTTGAATACATGTGACTCACTGCTTAGAAAACATTCTGTGTAACCAGGGAGCTGATGAAGAAGGAAGTCCATTTAGGACTGGGAGATAAGTTTTATAGTCACTGATTCTGAAGGTATGTTTTGTAACTTCATTTAGAGTCGGCTTTGGAAAATGCAGCTGATTGCTGACCGCATTCAGACGATAGTTTCGACAGCAGACATACAGGTTACATAGGAATGGCAGGGAAACAGTGAATTGCTTTCCTTTTTAAACTAAATCTTTAGGTGCCATCAGGAAATTTTAGTTATGATTTTAAGGATGTTTATTATCTTCCTAGAAAAGCAGTAGAAGAAGCAAGACATCCTGATTTACAAGGAATAACTATTTATGTTGCACAGGACTGTACAGGTACGGAGTGTGTGGAACTCTAGCTGTGTTGTGCTCGCTCAGATCCTTCACGTATGCGTAGCTCATCTCTTCCTGGTTTATATTTCAAATGGTTATGAATATGGCAGTCATGTCTAATTCAGTTTGTTCCTACATAGCAACCTTCTTGTAACAGGAATTTAGTATTCTTTTTCTGAATAAATACTATTAATTATCAATTAAAATATATTTGCCCAGGAAATTTGAGCATTTAAAATGATTGCTTTGCTTTATTTTTTTTCCCCATCAAGACAGGCTTTTACTGTGTAGTCTATGCTGGTCTTGAATTTATAATGCTACTTCAGCCTACCCCATCATCCCTGCAGCCAGTGCTGAGGGTGGGTGCATTAACACACTTGATGTAACACTTCTTTTTAGTCAGTCAGGTTAAGCTAGTTATGGTGACTCATGCTGATAATGCTGGCCCAGAGAGGCCAGGACAGGAGGGTCAGACACCTGAGGAGAGAAAATTCTGGGTTTTCCTTAGAAGTATGATTCTCATGACTGTGTTGACAAGCCGTCTCTCATGGTGGTTTGGAGTCTTCTGTTGATGGCCAGTATCTGGAGTCACCTTGAAACTCTGTTGGGAATAGAAATAGAGGCTTAAGCTTCCTGAAATAAACCACCCCATGCTGTAAGTTAAATTTTTACAGAAAAGCTGTAAAGAGGATAAAAATTAATACTTTAGAAAGGTAAGAAATATGAACATCAGATTTAACATAAAGATATCTGCAAGCCTGGCAACCAGCAAGGGCTCATAGTGGAAAGAGTGTTCTGTGTTTGGTATTTTATACTTCTTGAGACATTTATTTATTGTGTTGTGAGCATGTAGAAGTCAGAGGATAACTTACAGGAATTGGTTCCCACCTCCCATCATGTGGGTTATGGGGGTGGAGCTCAGGTTGTCAGGCTTAGGGGCAAGTGCCTTTCTGTTTAACCACCCACTGGCCTGGGTCTGGCATCTAATCAAATCTAGCACTTTCTTACTTATCTTATGCTCCCACTTTTACTGTCAGTTTCTCTGGCAGATCATACACTCAGGGAGATAAAGACTTGCGTTTCATTTCTTGAAATTCATTCATTGAATTTCTAGGGGCATGTGTATGGCCTTCTGAACTTGTTGGCCCTTTGATGATAGTCGTGCCAGAGACCAAATGACCAGCAAGTGGAGGAATGGGGCCGGAGGAAGAATGTTGATACAACTGCTCTTGTAACATTTAATACATACGTAT
Organism: Cricetulus griseus; assembly: GCF_003668045.3. Classification (NCBI taxonomy): domain Eukaryota; kingdom Metazoa; phylum Chordata; class Mammalia; order Rodentia; family Cricetidae; genus Cricetulus; species Cricetulus griseus. The sequence continues at coordinate 50,281,701 of NC_048595.1, read as the reverse complement.
TCATTATGTTTCTCCCAGTTTACAATTCTGATGTAATTGATAAACAGACTAATTCTTCGACCTCTGGGGATGCCAGGGACAAGGCTGTCATTATCTTAGTTCCCGTTAGACTTGGTGGAGAAAGAACCAACACTGACTATCTGGAGTTTGTGAAGGTAAGAAGTGCTCAGTTTTCTTTTTGCTTTTGTTTTCAAGGCAGTAGTACCTAACATAAAAAATACAGAGGAGTTGCAGTCTCCTTCCCATAAGTAAGTCAGGATGACCCTACAGTTATACATTGTGGAGTTTGGCATTAGGGGTTTGAAATTTCAGCCTCGAGCGACCCACATGAGTCTGAAGAGCACCCTTCTGTGACAGAGTGAACATCCTTTCAGTCTTTGTGTGGTGTGCATGAGTGAGGTTTGCAATATGGCTACTTTTCCACTATCCTTTTCTTATGAAAAATATTTGTCTTAGTTATCCATAAGACTAACATTAAACCATGCCAAATTAACTATTAAAACAAACTTTTAAAATTGCTACTGTATGCCAGTGAGAAATTGACAATATGGACAAGTAAGATAGTATGGAGGAGGGGGGAGGACCCAACTTCCCTTCCTTTTTAGCTTTGGAGCCTGTCCTGGAACTCACTCTGTAGACCAGGCTGGCCTTGAACTCATAGAGATCACCTGTTTCTGCCTTCTGAGTGCTGGGATTAAAGGCATGCGCCACCTGGCCAACTTCCCTTTTTTATTAATCAATTAAAAGTTATATTTCTTGAACCAAAAGAAACTGTCTGGTCATGTGTGTTGTATTGTTTTAGGCACTACAACATTTAGTTTTGAAGCAATACCTTTTCCAGTATTTGGTATTTGGTTAAGTTTGTAGCTTTAATAATACAGTACTACTTTCAGTTCTAGTAAGGTGACTTTTCTCCTTGCTGTGGTGAAATACTTTGCAGAATGAACTTTAGGGAGGTGAAGTTTGTTTTGACTCACAGTGCAGGGGTGTTCAGTGCTTAGCCTGCAGGAAGGAGCCATGTAGCCCGGGATAGCTATGAATGCTCACTTACATAAAACTGTAAGCTTACTTAAGACATTATTAGGGGTGTGTGTGTGTGTGTGTGTGTGTGTGTGTGTGTGTGTGTGTGTGTGTGTGTGTGTGTGTGCCTTTTCTTTTTGCTTTGGTAACTGTATTGCATGGTTCTGTAGTGTGAACTTTAGTGATGACAATGTTGTATTGCAGTGTAATGCAGAACAGAAACGTATATGCTCTTCTACTTATATGTATGTCTGTCCTCCAGTGTGTTATCATCTAAGTACAATTATAACACCAGACCTTACATGTGCTCATGGTGACTTGAAGAGTGAAACACAGCAATCATCAATAATACTTTAAGCAACCATTGCAGATAATAGGCATTTAATATTATTTAGAAGACAGAATAGTATTCTTATTTGATTATTAAGGTTGCTTCCATACCTCAGCTCTGAGTCCTGCATTGCCCACTGTACTTTACATAGTTGGCTTTCCTTTGCGCTACATCAGCAACTGGAATACAGAAGGATCCGACCTTGCTTTCTGCTTTCCTATCAGTTAATTTCTATGGTAAAAGTAAATATAGTCCCCTATGTGTTATTACATTTTAATGCTAGCATGGTTTATGCAGCATCTCAAAGGAGAACAGAACTGGGGCCAGGGAGATGGCTGAGCTCATAAAATCCCATAAGGACCTGAATTTGAATCCCACTTGCCCACAGGAGATGGACATGGTAGCATGTGCCTGAAATCCCAGTGCTGGCATGTGGAGGCAGGAGAATACAGTCTCTAGGACTTGCTGGCCAGCCAGTCCAGCCAGTGAGAGCAAGAGCTAGTGAGAGACCCAGCTTCAAGAAATAAGGTGGGGAGTGTCCACTGGCTTTCACATGCTTGTGCAAACACACACAGCCACACCTATGCAACTCTGGAGTGAGGGAGGAGAAGAGAAGCCCCAAAGATGAAAAGTGTGGCTGGAGAAAGATGGTTCAATGCGAAATGGTCAGATGACTAGTTTTCCATTGAGGTCAATAGTAAGGCAGTCTGCCCAGCTTGTAGGGAATTGGTGGAAGTTTTCAAAGACTGTAATTTGAAAAGTCATTATATGTAATACATGATGTCAAACTCAATGTGTATTGGGATTGTGTCATAAGGACAAAATAGTAGAGCTAAACAAAAGACTGTTCTCAACAAAATTGTTTGTGAAAGTTGCGATTTGGACAGATCCTATTGTAAAAGCTAGTTATGTGGCAGCATATTTAATAGCAAAAAATCAAAACCATTTACTGGTGGTGAGTTTATTAAGTGAGGTATGTAGAGTGTGGCAGGTATAACATTACATGCTTTGAGAAAAGGTGTGTTTCTAAAGTCAGTTTGTCTCACCTAACTATAACCATGTAAAGTGGAGAAATTGGAAAATCCACTGAAAGAAGGTTGGAGGGTAGGGCCCTAATTTTAAGTTTCCTGTTTTGGCACTGGGTAACAGCTCAGCTACAGGTACAGCTCAGCTCAGCTTGCTGCTTTTAGTAAAAGTGTTGATGATGCATTAAAGCCACTGAAGACATGGCTTCTTTAGGGCCATTAAAAGGCACAACTATATCAAGAGGTTTCTATAAAGCAGTGAAAAACAGCTGTTTCTTTGTCACTTTATCTATGGCTGTTGCCAGTGGTGCTCATAATGGTAGGTAGAAAAGAGGACCTTGTGCAATTCACAGAAAATGGTATCACCACTGCCCAGCATTTGTGTTGAATGGGTGGAGTATTGCATAATCCATCAAGAAAATATGTGTGCACAGCATTAGGACTGAATAACATTATGAAAATCTCCATTAGGACTGAATTTCATAAGGACCTAAGGGTTTAATCCTCACCAATTGCAGGAATTCCTTTAAAATGTTGATACTGACTATGGCTATATCAGTAACTTTTTTGAAATAAGAGACTAAGGCAAGGCAAGGTGTTGAGAAGATTTTATGATTTGCAACATGCTATCAAGTCCTTTCTGATATCAAAAACAAAGTTTGTATCAGAACTTGACACTGAAAACTGGCTTACAGTGTAGCATTTTTTTCTTTTTTAGTGGATTTAGTCACTTCTTTACATGTTTAAGCATGTGTCTTCAAGGTTAAAATCAATTTATCAACACAATGTTTCAAATCATCATTTTAAGTGAAACTAAAATTGTGGTAGTTTGCTCCATGGTGGTGGCGCACACCTTTAATCCCAGCACTTAGGAGGCGGAGGCAGGTGGATCTCTGTGAGTTTGAGGCCAGCCTGGTCTACAAAGTGAGTTCCAGGAAAGTCAGAGCCACAGAAAAACCTCTGTCTCAAAAAACCCCCCAAAACCAAACAACAACAACAACAACAATTGTGGCAATTAAAATTCAGGCTCTTCAAATAGTTTTAAACATTTCAACACACTAATTAAACACAATCCCATGGAGACTAAGCAATATGTGACATAAGAGCTTGAAAACAGATTGCAAGAATTTTGCAAGAAACACATTAGTTTCTCAAATACAATGTCAAAGACCCTGCTAGTTTTATGATGTCACATTTTCTTTATATATAAAAATATTTTTTAAAAAAACCATGAAGTTTAATTACTCAGGTATGTTCATTTTTCTCGACCTATGACTGCACACTTAAAAGCTATTCAGTGATTTTTAGAGACCATCAGAGTGGAGTGTACATAATTAGGGCAGGAGGACTTGTGCATAGCTGCTCTCAGTGTGAAAGTGACATGCAGATCTTCTTTTGCTCATCAGCTATTGTTAATGTTTGTGTATTGAATGTATGGCCCATGACTGTTCTTCTTCATCTCATGTGGCCCTGAGAAGCCAACAGGTTGGACACCTCTGGTGCAATTCATAGTGTTGAGATCCCCTACTGCCCATTGTGGTAGGAGCATGAGGAAGCTCACTCATATCTTGGAAGATCAGGAAATAGACTGTTCGAAATGGAAATGAGACCAGGCTGTACCCCTCAGAGGCCTGTGACTAGGCGCCTCACTTCCCTCCTTCCCCAAAGCTTCTATTGCTTCCCCAAACAGTACTATTGGCTGAGAACCAAGTGTTTAAACATTGAGCCTGTGGGGGACATTTCACGTTTAAATGATGTCTGCAACTTGAGCCAAAGCCTTTTCTTGGCAGAAGAGGTTGCCATGGCCTTCCAGGTGTGTTTCATCTGGTAGAGGGCTCTGCTGTTTGGCAGTGTTGGTGGCAGACAGCACTGCCTGATGCCCTGGAGTCTGAATTAGTGAAACAAGCAGTAGTTGAGCTGTTTCTGTGATGTATCCTGTACCCAGCATGCTGGAGTTACATGCCCAGTATGAGTTAGCTCATTTCTGTTGTCCTTTCCAATAGAATCCATCTCTTTTGCCCTCATGATAGCCAGGGAAGGCCCAGGGAAATCAAGTGATATGTTCAAGTTCAAATATTGAGCTGGAGATAAGACTATCACTTTGTTGTTTTAAAATCCCTCAATAAAGAATGTTTTGAAAGTTAACATTTCCTTGAATGTCTGCTAGTTGGGTTTACATTATAGTCCACTAGAATGAGAGCACTTTTGAGGGTTGAAACATTATCAGATAAAAATTCCTGAAGTGGTTGTGTGAGGATTATATGGCAGGTGTTATAGTTGGCCAGAGGGAGAGCTTGTAAATAGCTACCCACCTAACAGTGAAGGAGCAGTGTGTCTGGAAGCCCTAAGAGAAAGGCCAGTACTGGAACTTTCTGCTTTCCTCCCCCTCTTCTTCACTCATCTTTTTGTACTTGTGGTCAGCAATTTTACTTCCCCCCCTCAAACCAAAGTACAGTATAGTCTACAATGTAACACATAGCTATGTGTTTTAGATGTATAATTCAAGGTCATTCCACAGTATCTTAGAAATAGTACGTCCCAGAGTCTTACTCTATTCCATGAGAAAGACATTTGCTGTGTGCTTTATCATCTCTTACAACAAGAAGCTTATTTAATTAGTTTTATTTCTGTAAGGAGTTGAAATGAGGAGAACTCAAAGTTCTTTTTTCCACAAGACACTTTAGGACTTTGCTTTTTGATGGATTAGCTTCAGTTTTCTGGATTGCTTTGTGGAGACAACTCAGGAAATGCTCATGCTAGCTTCCATGGAGAAACACAATGAGGAGCTGAAGGGTGGTTAAAGTTCCTAAAGATACATCCCTTCATACACGGTGGCATTCCAGCTCCCAGTCACTAGGTGTGTATTGTGGGGGCTGGGGCAGAGGAAATACAGATGCCAGCACTGAGTCTCTCCTTTATTTGGTCACGTTATTTTTCTGAGAAGAGTTAGTAATGAATATTAGTATATACAGGTCTCTTTCTTTTCTCAGCTATGGGAGACTTAAAACTTTCACTTCTTCATTTGTCCCTAGGACATAAACATTTTCTTCAGCTGAAAATTTCTTCACAGGTGGCCTTGTGAAACTAAGATTTTTATTTAAAGAGAAAGGAATAGAAACCTTACTGTTAAGAAACCTCTATTACTGTTAAATGCTTGTTTTTCATAAACATTATTTGTATTTGTTAGTTGGTTCAGGGTAGCTAAGGTTAGTGAAGATCTTACTGTTTGTTTTATTTATCAGTTGCTGCCTTTATTAATAAACCATCTCTGATATTTTTGTAAGACTGCTCTCTTTTTAAAGACTTAATTATTTCTATTTTTATCGGTACAAATGTTTTCCTGTGTGTATGTATATGCAAAGTATGTATGTATGGTACCCGAGAAGGGTGGCAGATCCCCTGGACTTGGAGTTACAGACAGTTGTAAGCTACCACATGGGTGCTGGGAACTGAACCTGGGTCCTCTGCAAGAGCAGCAAATGCCCTTAACCACTGAGCCATCTCTTTAGCTCCACAAGCTTGTTCTCCTGAGGTTGGTTAAGTATGCTTTGTGCTCCTGTAATAAAATACTCATGATTGGGTGATTTGTAAAGAACAGAGATCCATTCTCTTGTTCTCTGGATCATGCTCATTCAGGATGGAGGGGCTGGCTGCTGCTGAAGGGTCCCCTGCAGAATAGCAATATAGAGGCACCTATTCCCCCAGGCCCATTTTAGAGCACTGTTAATAAGCACTCCATTCATAAGGGCAGTGCTGATGACTTATAAAATCCATGCTACGGTAGACCTCCAGTCAGCCTTTCATTCCCTGTGCCCCTAACATCTGGGAGACGGGTCTAGAAGGAACAGGAAGGAGTAAGCAGCTGGAATCTCAGGCAAGAGTCTGCTGACCTTCCCTCTGCCTTCTGCTAGGGAATGTGAATCGGACCTCGTGAGGTGGTGTCCGAGGGATTGCAGCCGGTCTGCAAGCCTGTGCCATGCTCAGAGGATATAGCCTCACACCTATAGACTGTCTATTGTTTACCCTCGTGCTTAACTTGTTTGATGGAAAGCTGCAGGCCACTCACTGCCACTGCTTGGCCTCCAAAGATAAGGCCACATTTTTATACTATTAGCTCAGGAAAGATCAAAGCCAAGATCCAAATTAAGTTGTTGTTGTTTGTTGTTGTTGGAGACAAAAGTTTTGCATTTTAGACCAGGCTAGCTTTGAACTGCATTCCTGCCTCAGCCTCTTGACTATTAGGATTGTATGTATGTACCACTGCATTCAACTCCAAGAATTGTTTCTGACAAATGTATAACAGCTTTTGCATTGTAATAAAGTTGTGAGCTGGACAGTGTTAAGGTAGGAGCCATCTGAGTTCTTTTTCTTTTCTTTTTTTTTTAATCCTCTAGATTACAGGTTCTCAACCTACCTAATGTTGTGACCCTTTAATTCAGTTCCTCATGTTGTGGTGATCCCCAGCCATAAAATTATTTCATTGCTACTCCATAACTGTAATTTTGCTATTGTTATAACCATAATGTAAATATCTGATATGCAGGATGGTCTTAGGTGGAGGTGAAATGGTCGTTTGATTCCCAAAGGGGTCTTAGCCTACAAGTTGGGAACCATGGCTCTAGATGGAAGAGAATGCTCTCATTAAGAGAAGAACTAGCTGGTTGTGGTGGCATACGCCGGTAGGATTTGCTGAAGGAGGCAGAGGCAGGAGGATCATGAGTTAGAGGCCAGCTTGGGCTATAGAGTGAGCACCAGGACAGGCTCCAAAGCAATACAGAGAAACCTTGTCTCAACCCACCCCCCCACCAAAAAGAAAAAAAAAACACAAAGAGAAGAAGTAGTGCTTTGTTTTGGCAGGACATTTTTGCTTTGTGATGTGGTTTTGTGGCACATTGTGGCCTATCCGTATTGTTGAGCAACATGCTGTGAATTAATACTGAATGGTTTAAAGAAAAAGGGAGACAGTTTGGAAGACAAGGATTCCAGGACATAGAGCAAATATAAAAAAGTAGTAACTGTTGGTGGGAAGTTGGGACACTTCTAAAATCAGCAGAACCGACCTGACTGTTTCAGATTGTCACCACTTGTCACCTGCTCTAAATCTATTCATTTCCTCTGACAGGGTGTTTTAAGCCTTGAATATTGTGTAGGTATTATCGGCGGCAAACCTAAACAGTCCTATTACTTTGCTGGATTTCAAGGTTAGTGACTAAGCATGATATTACTTTATTGTTTTCTTTTTAAAGTGGAAAGTTAATATGAGATTGTTTGGAAACAAGATGGTTAACAGAGCCCAGTGAGGACCTCATATGGCTGTCAGTCCTCCCTCAGCTGCTCACTTGTCATTTGGTCCACAATGTAATTGGATTCCTTAAAATGTGTGGTTAATTTCTGTTACTGCATAAACAAAGCACAATTTATTGGTCTCCCTGAGTTCCAGAAGACACCGCTGCCACGTTCTGGCAGTTGCTATTTACATATTTACTTTTTGCCATTTTTTTAGTGGTGTTAGTTGATGATGAAATGACAAGCAATATGTTCTTGCTGTCAGAACAAAGAAGGCGATGCATTTTTCATATGCAAACTGTAGAATATAATTGTGTGTTTGTGAAAGTAATTTTATCACCAAAAATTAAATGACAGTCTCATCACTTTATAAAATTCTGCTTATACAAGCATATTTGATTATGCAAAGTTAATCTATGCTGCGCAGACCGAGTTTCTGTCAGCGAGTCTCAGGCTGGCAGGCCATTACACCCAGACTTTTTTCAGCTGCTCTCCATAGAAATTGGATTGTAAGCAGTGTCATAAGAAGGTGTTTTGAATTACTTGTCTTCTGTTTTGTCCTTGTAGATGACAGTCTGATTTACATGGACCCTCATTACTGCCAGTCTTTTGTAGATGTCAGCATAAAGGACTTCCCTCTTGAGGTACTGTACATGGAGGGTATTGTTTTCTTCCCATGTGAAGTGTGCTGCTATTTAGAAGTGTGCTAGGGAGCCATGCCTTCCTAGTATCACAGTCACCAGCAGGATTTTGCTAGTTCGCAATGCCACAGTCAGCACCAGCCCAAGGCTGGGTGCTTGGCTGCTGAATTTTAATCTGTGATTTACTGTCTTCTTCATTTATGTCTGTCTCCAAGGTTTAGGTACCTTGCTAGTACTGAAATAAGTGATCAAGTCTCTTGAGTATTTTTGTAGCCAGATGGCTAAGCAGTGCATGCACAGAGGAATTTATAGTTTTAGATCTGTCCTGGTAGGAGAGGAGACAAAAGGACCATTTCCCAAAGGAAAGCCGATTGATTTGGTGAGATCTCACCTGCCGTGGAAGCCTCTCCTCCCACCCCCATTTACATTCTCAGGTGCTTATTTGGATTTCCAGCAACTGTTGATGCTCATTTATAGATTCTGCTTTCCCTATAGGTGGTCATTTTGTTATCCAATATTTTAAGTCAGAAAAGTTTGAGTTCCTAAGTGAGACAGATAACTATTATATCATTTTACTTAGTTTTTCCTAGTTGATGCTTTCACAGATTAGAATGATTTCATCACGAGTGGCATGGGCACTCACTGATTGTAAATGACAGGGTCAGTGGGAAATGTTGTGTTTCAGAAATGCCTTTTGAGCTAATGTTAATACTTAACGGTATTCAAAGGGGGTAGATATGAAAGCAAACTGCAAGATTAAAGTCTAGTTTAGAAAAATGTATTGTTAAACAACCTAGCCTCTTTTGTAAATTCATACCTCAGCTGTCTTCCTCCTTTCATAGAGTTGCACGTGAACCATAGTAAACCTTGGGCTGTCTGCTGGGCAGCGGGGCTTAAGATGGCTGAGGCGTCTCCATTATTAGGCAAGAGCTCTACCACTGACCTATATCTCCAACCCTAAAATTTCACTTTCTGCTTTTGTCATATCAAGTGAAGATTTTAAACTGTCGTGCATTCCCAAGCATCCTTGCTTTGATGGCTTATGCATATACTGCTGGAGCTTTGTGCAGACAGAGGATAATATGCGTATCTAAGGCCTCTCAGACTTTGTTAAAATCACTTCTGTAGAAATTAGAATTGGCTTCTCTGTTTCCGGTGGTCGACCACTAATTCTTCCCTCTTCCTCACCTCTCTTACCTTACCGTCTGGTCATCTTCTCCTACTCTCACCTGCCTCTCCTTCTCTTCCCTTATACTTACACTGTCTCTTTTTCTCTTCTCTCTCCTCTCTCTCACCCTATCTCTCCCTCTCTCCCTCTCCTGCTTGGTAAGAAAACTCTATGGTTAATGTAAAAAAGAAAGAAAGAAAGAAAGAAATTAGAATTGTATACCTTTATCTAACTCCATGTAAATAATTACTTGTAGTCCTGAGATTTTAAATGAGTAATCTAACAGGATTGTGAAATTTTAAATAGAATATCTGTACATTAAGATTAAAGAAGATACTTTAAATATATCCTTTGCTATTATTACTACATGTTGATTTCTTATATTTTTAGAGTTGAACTTTAATATTTTGAAATTAAATTAGGCCAACTTCTTTCTTTTTCAACTGTCATTTAGGCCTCTCTTGAGCTCCTCCATGTTTCTCCAAACCCTTTTGTTATGTAGTATGTTAACTTTCATCTTTGTGATATTATCTCATGAATATGTTAGGATAGATTGTTGGTTTAGCAGGTGTGATCGAGTAAAATTCTACACGAGGGAAGAGAATCTTCCTGCCTTGGGTCATCTTCATTGAGGTTTTGGTTTTTGAGTCCAGGTTTCACTATGGAGCCCTGACTGGCCTAGAACTTGCTGTGTGGATCAGGTGAGGCTTAGCCTCCTGGAGATATTCTTGCCTCTGCCCCAGCTCGGGGATAGTATTAAAGGTACACATCACCATGCCTAGCTGAGGGTAGCTTTTCATGTATGAAGCACCACTATATGATATTCAAGGAGACAGTGGGGTTCGGAGCAGTTTAGCAACCTTAGAGAAAAAGCTGTGAAAAGACAGTGAGAAACTGGAAGAGAGTGAGAGGAACTTGGGGACTTAGCAGTGAGTACAAGTTGAGTTGCAGGTTTTCATTGTCAGTGACTTGAGGAAGACAGAATTTTAGTTGTTGGGGTGGGAGAAGTATGATACATGTGTGTATCCATGTGTTTATACATATGTGCATATGTGTATTTTACAAGTATAATTTTACGTGCCCATATGTATCTGCGTACTCATATGAAATGTGCATACACTGTTTCTCTTAGTCTACTCAGCTCAGAACTGCCTGAAGGAGTCTCAGTTAGGGGGATTGCCTCACTCATATTGGCTTGCCAGCATGTCGGGGGGGGGGCATTTTCTTGATTGCTAATTGATGTAGGAGGGCCAGCCCACTGTGGGTGATGCCATCCCTAGGCAGGGGTCCTGGTATATAAGAAAGTTAGCAAGCAGAAGCTGGGGGCTGAGAGTAGGCAGCACTTCTCCATGGTTTCTGCTTTAAGCTCCTGCCTTGAGCTCCTTCCCTGGCTTCCATCATTTATGGACTGTGATTTGTAAGCTAAAAGAAACTACTTTCCAATTTACTTTTGTTTCAGCTGATATCATGCAACAGAAAGCAATATTACATATATACTGTTAATGAATTAAAGTTTCTTAAATCAGATATTATGAGTCCTTATTGTTTTCATATACTTCCAGAATTATAAACTGTGTTTCTTAAAAATACTGGGTTTTTTTTTTTGTTATTTTTTTGAGATGAGGTCTTACTGTATAGCTATGGCTGGCCTAAAACTCACTTTGAAGACCAGGCTGGCCTTGGACTCAGAGATTCACTGTCTGCCAAGTGCTAGAATTAGAGGCATGTGCTAACACTCCTGGAAATACTAAGTTCTTAAAGGCAAGGGAAGCCCTGTTACTGGACATGTGAGTCTCTTCCAATTACTAGGTCCCCAATTCCAAATTTCAGACCCTAGAAGGACCAATACAGTGCTGTTTCAGTCACCATCAATAAATTAGGAAACTAGTGGCACTAAAGTTTTTGGACAGATGCACAGGGAGTAAGTGAGTTTGTCAGGGAAGGGACTCTCACATGTGCAGTGGAGCTAGCAAGCTTCTTCTTTAACTATGCAGGAAGCTTCAGCTCAAGCTGCAGAATAGTGCAGCATACCTGAAAAACGGTTGTAATGGTATTGTTTATATGTTTAGGTAATAAAATCCATTATACCCAGCAATTACCATTCTTAACATATATATAAAGAGTATGAACTATGAACCCACAGTATCTCCTTTAGGAAATGAATTCCATAATTAAATATCTAATTATGTTTGACATTTAATGGGTTCCTAATAACTATTTGTTCAGGCAATGAATAAATGATGCACTAAAAATGAATAAATAGGAGTTTACGCTCTTTCCCCCCCCCCCCTGTTTAGACGGAGTTTCTGTCCCACCTGGTCCTGCAACCATTTAGTCCCAAATAAACACACAGAAGCTTATATTAATTATAAACTATTTGGATGATGGCTCAGGCTTCTTTTTGGCTAGGTTTCTCTAAATTATGAACCCATTTCTATTAATGTGTATCTCTATGTAGTCTTGGCTTACCAGCGATGGCTGGACCTCTTTCTTCCTCGGCAGTACATGGCATCTCCTTGACTCTGCCTACTACCTTTCTCTATTCCTGTTTGGATTTCCTGCTTGGCTAAATCCTGCTTATCCTTTGGCCAAAACAGATTTAGTCATCAAACAATAAGAGAAACATATAATCACAGCATACAGAAAGATGTCCCCCATCACCCCTGGGAATATATTTCATTGTCACAGAAGAAAGTATCCGTAGTTTTATTCCCTATGTATGTAAAATAGAGGCTGCTAGTACCAGACACCAGAATTTTAAAATTAAATCATACACGCATAGCTTAAAGGATAATTACAAAACAAATATGGCCTAGCAATACCACTTCAGAAAGTATTTATAAGGTGAACTTATTTTACAATAAACAGAAATGATTCAGAGTTTAAATTAATGTTTTGACTTCAGAATCTTCAGCTTAGAGACAGCTCTAAAGTACTTTTCTGAATGCTGTTCTCCATGCAGCGGCAGTGACAGCAGCATCACTTTGGGGTGAAACCAGAGATCTATATCTGTGCTTTGTGGGTAATTAAAAAGTTCTTTGTAGATATCAAGGTAACCACAAATTCAGTTTAGCGTCTGTGGTGGTGATTTCGGTGGAGCAGGCACGCACCATTGTAGTTACTGATACTAGAAAAGCTTTAGTTACTTCTTTGTACAGAGAAGGACACATTCACAGACAGGTTAAACAGGTATCATTGCACCTTGTACAGACCTTTTGACTGTCTTCCTTAGTAGGTAGTAAAACCGAAGAATAAGTTCTTGTTACTGGTTTTCAACAAAGTGGGCAAATGACTATTTTCAGACATATTGTATGTAAAAGACCTTATAAATATGAACTAGAACTGTGCCTTGTACCCCTACACACTACTCCACATTGCAGCTAACAGTTTACTTAGCTTTCCTGTCTTTCATATCTGTTTTTTAATCTCTTTAAAGTAGTTCTTTCACTTGCCTCTTATGTTCTTTATGGGAATGAACAAGAATATAAAACAGTAGTAAAGAAAATTGGAAGAATATTCAATTATGTTCCAATAATTTCATACCTGGGAGCCAGAGGCAAGTGGGTTACCATAAGTTGGAGGCCAGCTTGGTCTACATAGCCAGTTCCTGGCCAGCCAGGGTTGCACAGTGAGAGCCTACCTCAAAAACTAAATGAGCAAAACTACAGCAAGAACAACAAAATCAAATAAAAGCTCTGAAGTTGACTATTTCATATAGGACATTTACACGAGTCAGGATGTTGGATTACAATAATAACAAAGCAGTTTTAAGCATTAGAAAGAACCTTCATTCATCCATGTTCACATACAAGGTATTTGCTCCACTTTAATTCCAAGTAACTGTGGTATGAACATAATTTTTTTTTTACATTTTTAAGAAGACTTTTATTAGGCATTTGAGAATGTGCATCATGTATGCAGTCCCCATGGAGTCCAGAAGGGGGTCATTGGATCCCTTGGCACTGTAGTTACAGGTAGTTGTGAGCCACCTTGTAGGTGCTGGGTCCTCTGCAACAGTTGCTAGTGTTCATAACTACCAAGCCATCTCTCCAACCCCTAAACAAAACAATTTTAATTCAGACGCTGCTTATGGAAAATTTGGTCCATTTTTAGCTTTGGCTATATGGATAAAACTGCTATGAATATTTTTATAAGCAATGAAGAATCTCTAACAAGACAGATTTAACTCAGTCTCATAGAGATGACTGGCTAACAGGTTCTAGACTAGACTAAGCTTGCCAACTCTGGTGATCTGTGTTTCTTCATTTCTTCAAGTGTTAGAAATGCATCTCATGCTTGGCTTTGTTTATGCTTGATAAACAGAATAGTCCACATAGGGTGAAGGTTTGGTTAAATATACATATTCCTGGTTCTTGTGTTTTACATCCTTAAAGAGAATGGGAACGGCTAAAATTCTCCTTAGAAAAAATATTTATAGTTTTGAGAAAAGTATTTACTTCGGTCCATCAAGTAACAGTAAATTAATTTCAAACTGTTCTTAAAATTACAGACATTCCACTGTCCTTCTCCTAAAAAGATGTCATTTCGAAAAATGGATCCTAGTTGTACAATAGGATTTTACTGTCGAAACGTCCAGGACTTTGAAAGAGCATCTGAGGAAATCACTAAGGTACCATATTAAAAGCATGGTGTATAATATTTGTAAATTACCTGATTTATATTCTATAACAATAAATGCATGAACTGTTACATGTTTGTAAAATTCCACCTTGAATGTAACTATCTTTGGGAGCCAGCGTTTGAGACAAGGTTCCAGTGACTAGTCGAAAGTGTTGTCCACTAGGTGGCAATGTTGAAATAAAAATCCTGCCAACTCTGGCCCTGGGCAAGCAATTAGATTACATCCTATTTGAAGAGGATTTTAAAGGGCACTCCCTTAGGGATAGGAGAAAAAATTAATGAAGTATTTGATCAAGTCAAATTTCATTTCTTTTTAGTCCAAGTGCTTCCTTTATTTATTTATTTTTAAAGAGAAATGATATTTTTGCGTTTCTTGGAACTGCTTTATCAAATGAAGTGTGTTGTTACCTTTTAATAACTGTCTTGCCTGGTCTGTTCTATTTAATGGCTCTTTGAAGTAGTCACTCAGCTATTTTTTACTTTTAAACTGGTGCGTGTTTTTGATGTGTGAGTGAGTACTGCTGAAACACATACAGAGCTTTAGTGCCTCCCGTGTTTAGTACTTTGGGAAAGTAAAAAGATTAGCTGCCCTTGCAAGAAGCCAGAGTAACTGGAGGATGTCATTATTAGTGGTTACATAGATTGTCCTTCCGTGGTCAGACAGAACTCCGTGAACTCACTGTGAGGCACTCACAACACGTGCTCAGATGTAACAGGGATTTTAGTATTGTTTAACGTCCAGTTGAATTTATTCATTCAGGAAAGACAGATAGTAGGGTAACATTTGACTTCAACAAGAAAGTAGACAGATAGTAGGGTAACATTTGACTTCAGCAGTGTAAAGATAGAATGAAAATATTAAGTACAAAGCCTCAAATAAGAATTTTAGTGTACTTGACCTGCCAAGAAGAACGGGAAACTTACCAGGAATGTGACAGAAAAATGAACAAGGAGGAAGTGAGATCCATGGGACCTTCCTCCGTCCTGCCCACAGTCTTCACCTCCTCACTTTCCCTGGCAGCAGGGAGGCCAGTGAACAGAGTGGAACATCGAGTTCCTCATTGCTTCCTCCCCTGAGATCATGATTGACAGTGTATATTCTGGCTTGATAATCCTTTGTCTCTGTACGATACCATGCATGTGCTAAAATATATAAACCCAGGCAATCCGGTGACAGATGCTGAGGTTGGTGACCATGTCCCATATCAATGTGTATCTGTTTTCATCAGCTTGCTTTCTGTTTGGGCCAAAATAAGTGTGTTTGAAACAGGCACACAGTCCACGCCTGTGGAAAAACGAAGCATTCACAGAGGAGTTATGTATTGATCTTTCTGATTAAAAATAGTTATTATGGTTTTCTTCACTCGAAAAGCAACTAGAATTATCGCAGATGTATCAGAGCAGTGTGCAGTATTAAGGCAAAGGGAAACTGTGCTGCCGTATCTTCTGGAGAATTTGTAAGAACCAGTTCACTGCTTTCTTAGATACTGCTCTTGAGAAGGGTCAAGGCCTCACTTTGACAACTGATTTTGCTCGGGTAGTTCTAAGTTAAGCACACACACCCCCAAACCAGAATTTGGCATTTTTAGTCAACCAAATTGTTTTCCATATTTTCTGTATTTCTTTCTAATTGGATTTATTTTCTGTTTTCTGATTTTGAAAATGAAGCTAGGCTGTCTAGAGTGCCATGTTGAATTTGTAATGTTCTGTGGGTGAATAATCTCCTAATGCTGTGTGATTGAAAAATGTTAATAAAGATTATTAAGCTAATTATTGGATGGAGTTCATTCTGTCAGGTATGTATGTAACTTTTGTATACAAAGCATAAAGTGACCAGGATAGAATTCTGCTTTGAATAAGACATAAAGCTTCTAGCCTCTAGTAACATTTATGCTTAAGGAGCGGGAACACGACAAGCAGACATATATTATGTTAAATATGATAAGCGTCCATATGAAACTAGAAATAAATTGATGAGGAAGGAAGCAAGTTGAACCCAGGGAGATGAGATGGCACATCCAAGTCAAAGTATTTTATTGTGACGGTGATATTTAAGCTGAGCCTGAAAGTGTATGCATAATTTCCATTGCTTAGTGAGAGGGAAAGCACTGAGAGCCAAGGAAGGCCAAGAAGAGCGACTTTGTGGTGCATACCCAGAGAGGGGTCCACTCTGATGAATTCCTGGAGTACCTAAAGGACAGCATTTCTGTCCCCTGACCACTGGAGCCAGAACCCCGAAGGGTCTGGAGATTTCACTTTCTAACAAAGCAATTTTTTTTACACCAGGAGAACTACTTGTGAGTTAACCCAGGGCATGATACTTGATATTTTCAGGCATCACTAAGGACAAACGTTTAATGCATATATTTATTTCTCTTCCTATTAGAAAACATGGTAGGTATAGTAACCATATGATCTCCCATTTCCATTTATTTTATAAGATTATGTAAATGATGAAAGAAAAGTGTTCATTAATCACACTAGAGGTAACATACATAGGAAAGCAGTGAAAGACATGTGTGAATGTCTGCGGCTCAGGAAACATTGCACTAGGAAATAGCGCAGGATGAGTGACACTAGAAAAGTACATTGACATAATATTGTAGAGAAGCATGAATGTCAGGCTGAAGCAGCACATTAATAATGTATTTTGTGACATTAAAATTTAAGTTTCAGGCATATAGACATATGAGGAAAAATGCCTGTATTCTACCACTGAGCTTATGAAAAATTGCACACGTGCCATAATTGGTTACAAATCCAGTGTACGAGGCTCTTTCCCCAGTTGCATTCCTTTTCTTACTTGTTACTGGTAACTTCCATATTGGTTACCATGTTTATGTTTATACATATACACACCCATGTTTATACATCCACAGACATCATATATTACTTTGTATGTTATTAAATTTCTGAGTCTTTCTTTTGTTGATAGTCATTTAGCTTGTTTCTAAGAACCTAAAATTGTTTATTTCAGTTTTTGTTTTGTTTGTTTGTTTTGTTTTTGAGACTGCGTTTCCTTGTGTAGCCCTGACTGTCCTGGAATTAGCTCTGTAAAACAGACTGGCCTTGAACTTACAGAGGAACTGTATGCCTCTGCCTTTCCCAAGTGCTGGGATTAAAGACATGTACCATGACCCGGATGCTTATTTCAGTTTTTAGTTACAAATAATATTCTATTTTTAATTTCTTTTTTTAAAAAAGCTGTTTATTTTATGAGCATGGGTATTTTACCTGCAAGTATGTAAGTATATCACATGCAATGCAGTCCCTGCAAAGGCCAGAGAGGGCATCAGATCACGTGGGACTGGAGTTACAGATGGTGTGAGCTGCCATGTGGCTCCGGGGATTGAACCCAGGTCCTCTACAAGTGCTTTAATTTCTAAGCCATCTCTCCAGTCCTACAAATAGTATTTTAAAGAATATTCTTCTTTTTTTCTTTACCCCAAGACAGGATTTCTCTGGGTAGCAGTACTGGCTGTCCTGGAACTCACTTTTATAGATCAGTCTGGCCTCAAACTCACAGAGATCTGTCTGCCTCCGCCTCCTGAACACTGGGGTAAAAGGCATGTGCCACCACTGCCCAGCCCTAAAGAATATTCTTTTGCATATCTAATTCTTTTAGGATTGCATTTGACACACTCTGTACATCAATCAGAGTAGAAAGGCTGGGCATAGGGATGCATGGTTCTATGTTTGCCACATGCCATCCAGTGTGATTCAAGGTGATACCAAGGAGCAGAATGCAAGAATTCCCAATGCTTTGCATGACAACACGTGAAACTATCTGACTGAAAATTTTAATCAGTCTACTGAGCAGAGGTAGTATCTGTTCGTGTTTTAATTTGCATTTCTCTGATTGACAGTGAGGTCGAACATCTTGTCAAGGTTTATTGGCCATTTGGCTCCTCTTTTGTGCATTTCCGGCTCCTTTTTCTTTATTCTTCATTAGGGCTACTTACGAGGGAAGGCTTTGTAAATCTGGACACGACTACTTCGATGGCTTTATATTTGGTATATATATTCTGTTAGGCTACTGTTTACTTGTTAATGATATCTTTCATTTTAAGATACCAACTAACATTTTGTTATGTTTTTTAAATTTAGTATCCACAAAACATTTATTGACCAACGATTATAAACATATTGATTTCTTCTGGAACTTTCGTGCTTCTGCTCTACACTTAGGAACTTCAATGTTTTCCCCACACCGATAACGGTTGGCCTGGCATCATTTATCAAGTGTAGCCTTTCTTTGTCGATGTGTAATGCCCCTTTTCAAGGATTCCTGGCTGAGAATTGAAGGCGTGAGGTTGGAGAGGAAGGACTTGGTGAGAGAAGGTCTATGAAGAATCAGTAAGAGCAAGCAGGCACTTGGACTTAGATCAAGGAAAAGAGAGAACAGAGGCAGGTCTAGATAGAGGACTAGGAGAGAGAGCAGATCATCGATCTGCCTGGCCACCTAGTCAAGAAATATTTGAATGCTTTATGCCTCCCTTTCCGGCAGAACCCTTCAAAGCTGCTGAGTCTAAGTAGCCACACCCACTGATCTAACCTAGCTTTTCCTCTTCATGTCCTTACAGAGGAATTTAACACCCAGTTCCGTTTGCACAGTCAGGTGTACTGGAATGCGTACACAGCAGCCGCTGGCTTCCCAGGACCTGATGGAGTAGCTCTCTGTGGCTCCGTCTCTGGTCTTTCTGTTGTTAGCCCTTCCTCCCATCCATTGTCCTTCCTATTTTCTCTCCCTTACATTTTTTATGTCCCCCATTTTTTATTTTCCTACATGCTTTTTTAATTTATGGAAAGACATTGTGGTGGTTCGAATCTGATATGTTCCTCACAGGCTCACGTGTTTGAATATCTGCTCCTCAGCTGGTGACAGTATTAGTGGCAGAGGTTGGAGAAGCTTTAGGAGATGAGGGGCCTGGCTAGTGGGGAGGCTTCACTGGGGGGTGGGCCTCTGGGGGTTATAGTCTGGTCCTGTTTTGGGTCCCATTCCTTTTCATACCAGTGCCACCAGGAGCAGAGCTGTTCCTACCTCCATGCCTTCCCTGCCATGAAGGACTGAACCCTGGAACCACGAGCCCAAACCAGTCTTCCACCGCTTCTGCCAGCTGTTTGTCACAGCGACGAGTCATGTAGATAATAGGAGCAAGAGGACCAGGAATTTGGGCCATCAAGATGGCTCAGTGGGTAAGGAGGCCTGATGCCTGGCCTCGCAGCCCGAGTTAGATTGTGGGATAAGTTTCTACCTGGGGGTATAGAATTCTCTGTTTCTTCTTTTATTTTATTGCTCTTTATTTTACATATTTTGTGGCAATATCATTAATTATATACAAAGTTATGATTATTAGACCTTATTTTTCAATGGAATCTTTTTTTCTATTAACTGATTTGAGTTTTATTCGATTTATTCATTTTATTTTATTTCATGTGTGAATGTTTTGCCTGAATGACATCTTTGCCCCCATAGTCATGTATAGTGCCCAAGGAGGTCAAAAGAGGGGCATCAGATCCTCTGGAACTAGAGTTATGGATGGTTGTGAGCCACCATGTAGGTGCTGGGAATCAAACCTGGGTCCTCTGGGAGATCAACAAGTGCTTTAAACACCAAGCCATCCCCTTTGGTCCCTGGATTGATTTTTTTTTATTTTTTATTTTTGAGGAAGCCTATGGCCTTGAAAATTATGTAGCTGAGGCTGGAGTGATCTTTCTATTTTAAAAAATGATCTTATTTATCCATTACATGCCTGTGTGTGTGTGTGTGTGTGTGTGTGCGCGCGTGTGTAGGTCAGAAGACAATTTGTGGGAGTCAATTCCCTCCTTCCACCATATGGACTCCCACAATGTAACCCAGGCTGTGAGGCCTGGCCGCAGCCTCCCTTACCCGCTGAGCCATCTTGATGGCCCAAATTCCTGGTCCTCTTGCTTCACTAGTGTTGGGATCACAAGCCTGCCCCAACTTGCCTGGCCCACCGGAATCATTTGCAGTTATGTAATTATAATTGCTTCCTCTAGCTCTGTAATATTTCCTGCCTTGTGTTCTGCTTCTGTGCCTTGCTGTCCACGATATGACTCTTGTAGGGTTCTGAGTCCCATGTGTTGCAGTGGCTGTCATCCTTTGATCCTTCCTTTCTCATGCTGCTTTCTTCTATGGTCTTTCTTACTTGCTTTCATGGTTATTTCTCTTAATGCTGTTTGCTGATGAAAAAAAAATGCTGCTTTTGTTTACATCTTTATTTTGCCTCCCCTTAACAGAAACAGTGTAAAATTTTAAAGAAGAGTTGAAACTATAACAGTTAACTTTTCTCCGGAACCATTTGAGAGTAATTGCTAGCATAATGCACCATTATGCTTGAATAATTGAGTGTGCAGTTCTGACAAACAAGGACATTTTCCTGCATAAGCTCAGTTCAGCTGTCAAAATCAGGGAAGTGACATTGTTTATCACATTAGCATCCGAGCTTTAGAAGGTACCACTTTTACCAGTTGCCCTGCGGATGTGTGGTGTAGCTGACTGACCGGTTCATAGTGCACAGCAGCTGTGTGTCTTAAATCCACTTTAATCTAGAGAAGTTCACCATCTTCTGTGACTCTCACATGATTTTGTAGTTTTAAAGATGACTAGAGGTACTTAAAACAAAACAAAACAAAACAACAACAACAAAACCACCACCACCAACAATAATAAACAACTAGGACACTTTTGATCATTTTACAGCTTGTTTCCTCAGGGCAGGTTTTACCTCCTGTTTCAGGCCCCTCACATTTTATCAGGTGTATTACAGCAGGTGACACAGAATACTATATTCTGACTGAATTTTTGTGGCTGGCACATGATTTCAACTTGTCCCTTTGCTGGTCTCTGACTTCTATCACTTACAGTGATGTCTACTGCATCACTGTACTTAGTAGGTCAGACAGACTTCTCCCACCCTGTCGTGGAAGCCCTGCTTTACCCGGCCCTACCTAGTGGATTTGGAAATGAATTATCTTGGAGGTATTTTCATGGGACGTAGTGGTAGAGTTATTTTGACACACACTGTTTTATCAGTCTCTCCTAACAATGGTATTTATAAAGTGGCTTTTAGCTATTTTTTTAGGCTGTAAGACTTGACTATAAAATGAAAAGATCGATTTTAAAAATCATAAAATTATTTTTATTTTTTTATTTCACTAGAATTTTGCCACAAGTACTATGTATAGAAAGAGACCTGTTATATTTTATCTAATATCCATCCAAAGGAATATGGACACTAAAGTAAATTATAAAAGTACTAAAGTAAAGCATAGCAAATGAGAAAGAATTTGGTTATTGTATAAATCAGCAATGCCATTTTTATGGGCCCTGCCCTCAAACTGGATCTTTCTCCACCTTACACCCTGTGTCTGAAACATAGGAAGCTCCTATCATTTCTCTTTCAACATGTACTTTGAGCGGTAACTTCTGGCCCCTCTCATCACTCTGGCCCATGATAACATCTTCCTTGAAATGTCTACTCGTTTTTTTTTTTTTTTTTTTTACAGTTCCCTTGCTACACCTACAGTCTGTCAACACAGCTGGCCTAGTGATTTTATTTAAAATGTAATTAAGAGGTTGGAAAGATGGTTCAGTGGTTAAGAGCACAGGCTGCTCTTGTAGAGGACCTGGGTTTTATTCCCAGCACCAATGTGGTGGCTCCCAACCCTCTGTAACTCCCGTTCCAAGGGATCTGATGCTGACTTCAGCCTCATGGCTAATGCATGAATGTAGTGCACAGATAGACATACCAGTGAAATATCCATACCCATAAAATAAACAAATAAATGTGATTAAGGTTGTGCTAGTGACTTCTCATTCATACCTTTATAGTTTCTTTCTAACCCATTCAGTGTCAAAGCTCAAACTCATACTAACCCATAGATGGGGGGTCCCTGCTTCCTCCCCCATCATCCCCTGACCTCACCTTCTACCCACTTCTCCTAGCTCTTGTCCAACCACAGTTGACTGACCCTCTTCTTGTTCATGGAGTCTGTATGTAGAATTCTCTTCCAACAGATATACTCAGGCTCCCTGTTTTGCATCCTCCAGGTCTTTATTCATGCTCTCTGCTTAGAGTTCTAGCCATCTGCATGTAATTGCCCCTCCCTGTTTTGTCTCCTTAGCACCCATTGCTATCATCCATTTTACATGTACCTAACGTGTCTGTTAGGTGGATTCTGCTGCTTCATGCAGGCATATGTCTTTTCCACTGCAGTGTTATCCTTGGCAAAGTTAAGGATAGGCAGAGTTTATTGTTGAAGCTCCAGTGCTTAGAATTGCTTGTCACATTCTAGGGATCAGTAAATATTTGTTGAAGAGACTTCGTTAAAAGCTTTTCTTATAAGTGATCAAGGAGTTCAATGATTGAGCTATACAGAAAGTCTTTAGTATATGTTCATCTAGTCTTAAATTGCTGTGGCTTTATCTTAAAATTCATAACGTCTACTTAATTAGTACTATTAGTAAAATAAAGAAGTCTTGAGAAGAAATGGTGGTGACTATTAACTGGCGGTGCCGAGTCCCTTGTCACAGTTCAAGGCTGTGCTCATCGGTCACGGCCTCCTGATTATATGTGAATCCAGCTTCATTTTCAGCAGCAGAGAGCAGGTTCCTGAAAGTCTTTTCGGTTTTCAGGTAGATCCTGCTGTTGAAAAGTTGTTTGCTTTTTTGTTGTTTGTTTTATGTTGGATTGGAACTGGCCTCTGTGTGCCTTGTCCTTGGTTATAGAGAGAGAAAGTTAGTTTGCTTTCTCGTCTCAGATCAAGATTCCTATTTTCTCCAGTGGTGCACAGTTTCCTGCGTGCATCATTGTTTCAGGAAATGTCTTTGTGAAATAATTTTTGCGTTTTAGGCACATATGTGTTTCCGCTATTTCCCAAAGATGGTCTTTCTAGCTCCATGTTCTCCAACTACACCCTTTTCCTTCTGGGAGCTAGTGATAAGAACTCTTGATTTCTTGTGTAATCTTCAGGGGTTTATAGTTTCATTAGAAAGGCAAGAATAGACATTAACAATCAGTGACTCTGTATGTTTAACAAATGCCAGAAGACTAATATTTTAATAATGGCAATAACAGTGATAAAGCCAACACATTAGATACCAGTCAGTCTTGTAAGAACTTTACATTAACTGAGTCAGTCTTGCACAGTGACTTTGTGGGGCAGATGCTAGCATCACCGGCATTTACAGCTAAGTGAGACAAGACAGTGTGGTTAGGTAACTTTCAAAGGCCCACGAAATTCATTCTGGCTTTGAGCAGATTCTCATTAACTGGCCTAGTGCCAGTTAATGTTAGTCTCTACGATATACTCAACAAGTCCACAGGGCTCTGGAGGAGCCTTCAGTGTGGTCTGAGGTAAAGTCAGTAGAATCTGGGCTAGGACTAGAAGGACTAATCCTCATGCAATTAGGGAAGAAGTGTGAGGAGGGACTAGACAACATTGTGGGTAAGAAACTCACAATGTGGGAAGAATGTTGTGAGAAATTTGTGGTAGATTGGTTTTCAGTTGAGTGTCTAAGCAAACAATGAAACCCAAACCACCTTTTCATCTACTCCTCAGGACCTGTGAGATCTGCCCACGAGGACCATACTTTCTCTTCCATTTAAATGTGCCGAGAATGCTAGCATCCACAATCTTTATCCCTCTGACTGATCTCCCAACAGTGCTTGCTTCATGTCATTCAGGTCTTAGCCTGGCTGTTTCCAATCACAGGACCCGAAGACGTCTTTAGCACATGGCCTTGCTTTTTTTTTTTTTTTTTTTTTTTTTCCACGTTTCTCATCTGTGAATGGCACACAAACACCACTGAATACTTGTTTAATCCCTGTCTCTTTTCCTTTTTTTTCAGGGAGAATCCTGATTGTGTTTGTGATGATAATGTGCACTTTTCACCCATATTCCTAGCGTCCCAGTCATTTAGATACACTTTGGCCAGTGAAGCATGGGTGGGTGTGGGCAAGGAGCCTGGGGATGCATTGCTGATGCAATAATTGGGAAATAGATGCACCGTTGTCACTCTCATGTCCAGTTGCACCGGGTCCTTCCGTAGTCACTCCCCTCAGCTACATATGATGGGTAGCAATAATGCTCAGCGAGAAACAGTTGAAACTGAGAGCAGATAATATTTTTAAGGGGGTGAATATAGAATATGCAGGAGAGATGAAGGATTGATTTTTATATCTGTATTTTGGGGATATGAAAACAAACAGAGACAGTGAGTGAAGGAAGGAAAGAAAAATCATTCAGATACTGGGGGGTGAAATACTGCAAAACCAAAGGAAGTAACACACTTAAGAAAAAACGCTCTGAGTGTTGACTGTCATAGAAACAGATGAGAATAAGAACCAATTAAGTTTTTTATGTGAGAGCTAGAAGAGTGGCTAGATTTAAGGTTGAGTAGTGAGGGGGATGGTATAAGGAGGTTAACAGCACCTGCATCTTTGGTGCAGTCCAACCACATGATGCTATAGTGACAAAGGGACATTTCCTTGTGCACATTTGTGGTTGTGTGTGGGTGTTTCACCTGCATTTGTCCGTGAAGCGTGTGTGTCCCCTGCTGCCCATAGAAGCCAGAAGAGGGTGTCAGGAATTACAGATGGTTGTGAGCCACCGCGTGGGTGCTGGGAATCAAACCCAGTGCTCTTCACCGCCGAACCATCTCTCCAGCCACTCTTTAATGTGTGTGTGTGTGTGTGTGTGTGTGTGTGTGTGTGTTTATCTGTATGTATATTTAGTTTTAGTTTTGGAATTTTAAGACAGTATCCTGATATATCCTGGCATCTAACTCCTGATGCTCCCAACTACTTGGGAGTGTGCCACACTTATGGGTGGGTGCTATCATTTCTGGCTTATAGTATGTGCTAGTATGTTCAGTATATTTACATGTCACTGAACAGGAGTGTGCATTTAAGATTATGGCTGCCATGCTTTAAACAATTGAAAGACTTTTCAAGGTGATTTTGACAATTTTGCCTTTCATACTTTTGGCTGACTTTAGAATGGACTAACACATAGGCAATAGCCCAGTGAAGTGATCCTGGCCAGTATCAGTGGAGTGCTGTGGACCAGAGTGATTTCCATGTTTGGTGGCAGGCCATAGTGGAAAGGACTTTGGCATGGGGAAAGAGATCATCCCTTGTTTTATTTCTGTTCTTCTAACTAGCTTTATGATGAAATAAATTACTCAACTCCTGTCCTCTAGATTTTTCCTTTCTCAATTCTGAAGCCTGTCAACCCAGTACATAGATAAAGTATGACCATATTTCTTTCCTGTAAAGAAATCTATGGCTTACTTCTCAGGTAATAAAACAGCTTCAGCATGTATTTGGCTATGTTGTGGAAACAGAATAGAATTTAGACCTGGAGTAACTCCAGCTTCAGGCGGTCCAGTGCCCATCTTTGCTCCTCACCACACACACACACACACACACACACACACACACACACACACACACACACAAATCTAAAAAACGATATACAATAAACATTTCCCTAAATTATTAAATAATTGACATTGTATTTTAACTTTGAATAGTGCTAAATTATTGATATTTTGCCTCACAGAGATAACCTAATTTGGAATTTTTAAATGTAGATTTTGTATTATCCACTTTAGAAAACTCCACGATTTTGACAACATTGCCAGTGTTCTAATTATAAAAGAACACCAGACTTAAAAAAATTTCAGGATCAAGTTTTAAAATGTATTTTCATTTTTATGTTCCTGTGTTTGTCTGTGTGGGTGCTTATTGAGTCCAGAAGAGGGCATGGGATCCCTTGGAGCTGGAGTTATAGGTGGTTGTGAGCCACCTGGTGTGGGTGCTGGGAACCAAAGTTGGGTTCTCTAGAAGAGCAGCAAGTGCTCCTAACCACTGAGCCGTCTTTCCAGCCCCCAATTTTTCAAATCAGTACTTTGCATTTTTAAAGATGTTTTGCTGCGCTACCCCTAGCTATGGGAAGTATTTGGAAAGTATGTTGACAAATTGTTGAAGTTGCATGTAGCAATACTGAGTTGCTGATATAATAGTCATCTTCTGTAGCTGTGTAATCATTTGAGTCTTTTGGTTCTGAATTGTCTATTTAGAAATTAGACAATTTACAAAGCCTCCTTGGCATTACAATTTTTGTTTGTCTTGAAATTATATCTTACTTTCCATATCATGTTGATTGGTGGTTTTCACTTGGCTTCATCTTCTAGTCAACTGTCCAGTATAGTGTATATTTTTCTTTTTTATTAATTAAATTTATTCATTTATTCTACATCCCAACCGTAGTTTCCCTTCTTCCTCTCCTCCCAGCCCCTCCTGCCTCCTCCCCTCTCAACATCCTATAGTGCATTTTTAATCGGTTGAATAATGGTCAGTGTTCAGCTTTAGCTTCACAACAAAATTGAAATGGAAAGTTCCCACTGTCTTCCTCCCCAGGATCACTCTACCACAAAGGGTAGTGTATTTATTACAACCAGGGCACTCAGATTGACACGCTGCTATTGTCCTAAATCCAGAGTTTTTAGGTTTACACTGTGTGCTGTATATTCTGTGGCTTTTGATAGACATACTGAAACACATGTCATCATAATATCATAAGCAATAGTTTAACTGTCAGAAAACTCCCTGCTATCCCTGTCAGCCTTCGTCCTCTTAGACACTGATCTTTTCACTGTGCCCATCATTCTGTCTTTTCCAGAATGTCACGTAACTGAGGCCATGCAGTATGTAGTCTCCTCAGCTCCACCTTTTCCACATGGTGATACACACTTGAACTTTCTACATGTGCTTTGATAGCTTATTCCCCGCCTCCAGCACAGATTAACATTCCATTTATTGGATCATCATAGATTATTTGTTCCCTCATTAAAAACAGCAGCATCTTGATTACCTTCAAGTTTTGACACTGTGGGGAAAAAAAACCTGCTGTAAACATATATATGCATGGTTTTTTAAATAAGTGTATTTATTTTTATTTTATGTATTGGAGTGTTTGTCTGCATGAATGTATGTGTACCACGTGTGTTCCTGGTGCATATGGAGGTGAAAGGGTGTTGGATCCTGTGATACTTGTGTTACAGGCAGTTGAAGATGCCATGTGGGTTCTGGGAACTGAACTCGGGTCCCCTAAAGGAGTAGCCACTGCTGCGTCACCTCTCCAACATTGCATTTTAACTAATTTGGATAAACCTCTATTTTTAATTTTATGTGTTTGGGTGTTTTCCTTGCATGTGTGCCCATGGAGGGCAGGAAAAGGGCATCAGATCTCCTGGAACTGGAGTTGGAGATGGTTGTGAGCTGCCATGGGAGTGCTGGGAATTGAATCCTGGTCCTCTGGAAAAGCAGTCAGTGTTCTTAACCCTTGGCCGTTTTCCAACCACCTGGGCAAACCTTTAATATAGTTCTCATTTGAGACCCTTTAGTATTATTTTAAATAAACTCAGAAAGATTGTGCCACTGGTATGCTCAAAGCTGGGATCAAAGGTTCTGTATAGGAGGCCCCACATTGCAGGAAGTAAACATGCTTTATAAAGGGCAAAAGTTTTCTTCCTGACATTATCCCTGGAATGCAGATTTAAAACTGATGATTGATGAGCATCTTGGTCATAGCCAACAAACCCAAAAGTCTCCTTTCTGATCTTGAAAGGGAAGGTGAAGATTATAATCCCATCTTTTTTTTTTTTTTTTTTCAAGACAGGGTTTCTCTGTGTAGCTTTGGAGCCTATCCTGGCACTCACTCTGAAGACCAGGCTGGTCTTGAACTCACAGAGATCCGCCTGCCTCTGCCTCCCAAGTGCTGGGATTAAAGGCATGCGCCAACAATGCCCGGCAAGGAAGGTGAAGATTCTAATGTTAGCTGTGCTGTGTTGATCTGGAAGCAATGTACTATGGTACTATGGATGCTTGCCCATCAGATACTGGACCTTACAAGGGACATGAAATGGATGTAAAATGACAGGCAGGTCTGGCGTGTTTCCCAGCGGTTGGCTGGTGGAAGATGATTCTTCAGATGCCAATCCTTTCTGCCTCTTGTTCTTTATTTTCCATATTTTTGCCCTTCTCTTTTTTTTCTTGTAGAATACAAATCAAATAAACTAGAGCAAAGTGTAAATTAGAAGCCTTATATGAATTACAAGATCTTCTTTCATCACCTCTAATGTTTTTAGTACTTGGCTGTTTTAAAATGGTTTGTTTCCATGCAACAACAAAAAAATGTGTTTTATGTTAAATGTCTCATTGAAATGTTTTTTACATTGTTTCTTTTGCCAGAGCTACCCATGTAAGCCATGTTTCAGGAGAATTTAGGTGTGTGTGTGTGTGTGTGTGTGTGTGTGTGTGTGTGTGAGAGAGAGAGAGAGAGAGAGAGAGAGAGAGAGAGAGAGAGAGAGAGAGAGAAATGTACAGGGGATAATGAACCATATTTAACTGATGATTAGTGATGTGTATATGTACAGTTGATATTCTCTCAGCCTATGCTTTGTAGCTTGAACTTTTCAGAGTTTTAATGGTCTTTATTGACAACAAAATTTTGGTTTCTGCTAGGCCTGTTGGTACATGCCTGTAATCCCAGCAGTTGGGAGGCAGAGACAGAGCCATTGTAAGGCTGAGGCCAGTCTGGGACATAATAACATCTTGTCTCAAAAGTGAAAAAAGAGAAAGAAAATTTTTCTGTTCAAATGTTCTCCAGATAAAGTTTTCTATTTATTTTTTTGTGAACATTGTTTACATTTTGATAGAATTTATTTAACAGAAAAATTTTAAATTGTTCAAAGTATACATGAATATACAATTTACAAATGTTTATTGCAGGTCTTCCACAAGATTTTAGGGGCTGATTTTTTTTTTTCTTTTTTTAAGGAGGCAATGTGTTGTTACTGTACAAGAAATCACTCTTTCATACTGACTGGATTAAAACAGAAATATTTCAGTCAAAATTGCTGTAATCTTTGAAAAGACCAAACCTATTTCTTTATTTTTTTATTACATTTTAAAAATGTATATGCCATTGTTTGCATGTGGAAGTCAGAGAACAATTTGTGGGAATTAATTCTCTCCTTCCACCATATGGGCGCCAGGTATTGAACTCAGGTTGTCAGGCTTGGTGGCAAGCATCTTTACCCACTGAGCCATCTCATTGACCCTCAAACTGAATTTTAAAAAGAGCTTTGTATTACTGCTTTCTGTCTTTTAAAAATAATTCTTTCATAGGGAAATTGGCTGACTTAGGCTGTCTCATGGATGATAAGGGAGAGTGATTTGCCCAAGGCCACCTTGAGGTAGTTGCAGAATTGAGACTAGACTGGACTGTCTGCATGGAAGTCACACTGCTTTTATGTGTGTTACCGTAACAGACTATCTTTACTAACATTTCACTACCATTTTGTCACGTTCTGGTTACCATCTAACCATTTTGTCACATTCTGGTTACTATCTAAAGGAAGATAAATATGAGCTATTTCTTCAGCCTGACTACAAAATTAATGGGACTAGAAGACTATAGGAGACCTTGGGGTGGAAGGGACTGGTGATCTAGCTTGTATTTTTATGGGTAAACTGTGTGATGCTAATCAACTTTAATCCTGTAGGCCGGACAGTTGAAACAGTGCTCTGTTAAGTTTCTGTCTAGCAGACCTGTCCAGTGGTGAGACAAGACAGGGAGGGTCAAGAGCATGATGGGGAAAACCACACAAACAGCTGACCTGAGCTAGTGGGAGCTCATGGACTATGGACTGACAGCTGGGGACCCTGCATGGGACCTAACTAGGCCCTCTAAATGTGGGTGACAGTTGTGTGGTTTGATCTGTTGGGGCAGTGGCACCAGGACCTATCCTAGGTGTATGAACTGGATTTTTGGAGCCCATTACCTATGGTGGGACAGCTTGCTGATCCTTGATAAGAGGGGAGGAGCTTGGTCCTGCCTCAACTTGGTATGTCAGACTTTGTTGACTCTATAAGGAAGGCCTTACTTCCTCTGAGGAGTGGCTAGGGGTTGGGAAGTGGGGAGATGAAGGGGTGGGAGATGTTGAGGGAGGGGAAACTGGGGTTGGTATGTAAAATGAAAAATAAATAAAGTAAGAAATAAAATTAATTAAAATAAGAATAAAAAAACAAAAACCAATAGCACTGGGTGAATGTGAGAGAAATGTACAAGACAAGGCCAGGACTAAAATATTTAGTTTTGTCACATGGCCCTACTATGTGCAATTAATTGTATCCAGTGTGTGATTCATTGTGCTGTCTCTTACAGATATTGAAAATTTCCTCTAAGGAGAAATATCCATTGTTTACTTTTGTAAATGGCCACTCCAGAGACTTTGATTTTACGTCTACTGCAGCCAGTGAAGAAGACCTTTTTTCAGAAGATGAAAAGACGACATTCAAACGATTTAGCACAGAAGAGTTTGTCCTGCTTTAAAGATTAACACATTTGTGTTTGAGAAGAGCTTGACCACAGTAGAGCCATGGAGAGTAATAAGTCACCCGAGATCCTTTGTGATCAAATCCTAACTGTGCATGTCCTTTTAACACTGCACATTTGGAAACACCCAAACTGTAAAGATATGTTTTCTGAAAGAAATGACTTGATGGCTCTTGCTTTCTCATTGATAAATAACAATGATTCTGGTTGTATTCTAATTCCCAAAGATGTGCTAACAAACCACTACCTTACCTGTCAGCCTTTTGGTCTCCAGTATCTTCTACCTGAGCCCATTGGTCTCCTGGAGGTTTTGTGATATGGATTCCCTCAAAGATTGGGATCACCAAATTAATTTTAAAAGCCTGCTTGGTGTTAATAACAGGAGACCAGAGACTGGATCTTTAGAACTACCCAGTCTCCTGCTGTTAATGGAAGCAGAGAATGCATTGGGTTTATGTATTTGGATAACTAAATGGACACGTAAAATCATGTAAGCAGGATTTTAAGGCAATACTTAATAATATGGTTTTATAGCAGCTACTCATTCTGCTTGCTACAGAGTGATGAGGAATGAATATAAAGCATTGTGTTTTCTTCCTTCCTTTTCTTTTTCTTTTTTTTCCTTTTGTTTTGGGTATTGAACCCAGGGCCTTGTACATGCTAGGCAGGTGTTCTACCTCTGAGCTGTCCAAAAGTGTCAATTTCCCCCATGTGTTTGTTTAAAAGTTAAGTTGTTAGTACTATCTATATTTATTTTAATTAGGTAAAGGAAATTACAGAGTAGTTGTAGCATCTGTTCCCTATCTTACACGTAAAATTTAATAGAAATCCAATGCGTTACTCAATTTTGAAGTCTAAAGATGAATACCAAGAAAGATATGGATGCTATCTGATTTTGCTCTTTGTATAAATGATGTCATGGTATTTAGACTATTTACAGATTAAATCTGCCTTAAGTGTGTTGTGAGTTTACTTAAAAACAAATTTGTGATATAAAAATATGAGTTATTACCATGCCAGGGTTATAAAACAAATACTTTAATAAAAATGTGAGAACATAAAATGTTTTTGTTTTGTTTCTGATGTTGGGATTATTTTAATTCTCTTACTGAAAAAAATCATTATCTAAAATGAATTCTGTTTGTTTCTGATGAATGGAAATAATGTTGCTTAGGAAGCAGAACATTATTTTATGAAGCTTCTGTGTTTCAGTGTGGAGTGGTGACTTATAAAGATGTAAAAGTTTGTATCATGTAGTCATTGCCCTCGTTTGTCAGAGAATCTCTTCGTTTACAGTTGCATGTAAAGCCAAAACACAGGGCAGGAGATGGCTTCAGTAAGCCTGAAGAATAAAAACAGGTTTGACATTTCCCATTGAGGGTGGTTTATTGAATTGAAGCAGTCTAAAATCTAAGTTTTCCCATTGCCCTAGATAAATCTGGACAAATTAAGTTCAATACTCATTTTCCTAGACTGTCAAGGCTGGATAAGAATGAGAAGCCAAGAATATGCCAGATTTTAGGTGCTGTATTCCTCTGGTCTCAGACACTGCAGGACTGGACAGTAGACACATGACATGCAAGCACTTACCATCATGTGGATCAGTACTGATCATGAGTGTTCCCATGTAAGAACTCTACAAAAGCTTGTAGTTACAAAAGAACCTCTCTGCTTCCCTAGTTCTTTAAGAGATAATATTAAAGTAGAATATTGGAGTAAGACAACATTCTACCTGGACAATGGTAAGGGGAGAGGAGGTAACAACTCTTTACATTCAATTTTATTTTAAATGCTCTTTCAGAATATTGTGTAGTCAAAACAAACAAATCTTACAACACAATCAACTACCAGCCTGGGAATAACTGTCTAGAATCAGAAACTCTTAGCATAATGATATGCACTTAAAGCATATTCAGTAATGTGTAGGGGTGAAAGAATGTATGGATGGAAGTTAAGAGTGATGGGTTTATCTTGGTTATTTACTGATTCACCTTCATCTGAGGACCAGCCAAAGCTAGGTTACTCTCTCACTAGGGAAGCAGCAGCTGGGATTTACCATTAGGGCCAGAATAGAAGCACTTTGCTTTGAACAAAGGCTTAAAGTTCTGCAAGCCTAGAAGCAAAGTTAGGTATGCTTTAGAGTGCTCCCTTCCAGCCCAGAAACACAGTCAGGTATGCTTCGAAGTGCTCCCTTCCAGCCAGAAGCATGATCAGGGACACTTTGGAGTACTCCCTTCCAGCCTACAAGCACGATCAGGGATGCTTCAGAGTGTTCCCTTCCAAGGCAGACTCTAAGTGGAATGTTCTTTAGAGCCCTGATGGACAAGAGTCTCCCATTAAGATACTGGACCTTACCAGGAAACATTTCAGAAACGACTTTGTACAAGTTTTGATAGAAGTTTTTAAACAAGGGTTTCCTTTGTCTTTATAAGGCTTGGATGTTGTGAATATTTTTTTTCTTTTGCCAGTGTGTTAACCACCAGCAGGCAATTTTAAAAGTCATCCTTTACTGGAATGATTGAATGAACAAATCAAAAGATCCTTTATAGTGTTAGTATTTCCAATAAAATTCCCTGAGGCATTCATTTTTCTGGTATTACATGAAGCCAACCCCATTAAGTCTGGATTAATGAGAAGATAATCTTAGAAGATTACTAATCCAGATCACTCTGGGATCTATCCACCTTAGAATTTGACACTGTCTGCGGCAAACACAACTTTATAGCTAACTCTAAATCTAGAGAAACTGATGTTAAAACAGAAAGCAACAAAATGACTTACCTTGTAATCCATCCAGTTTTGAGTCAGAAATCCACTTTTTCAGTGATCTCTAGTTATCCTCTATTCTGTGCCAGAAAGCACTGTATTTCAGTCAAAACACAGTAGCCCAGTCTTCCCTTTCTACTTCAGAGAAGGTTCACTGTCGTGGTTCGTTAAAGATCACCTTCAATAGCTTGTATTTGACATGGAAGTGTTTTTGACTATATGTTCAGGTGCAAGCATTAAAAGAATAGAACAACTATAAAGGATCTTCCAAAACCAGAAAAAAAGAAGAAGGGCAGGTAAATAACAAAGAAACAATTTAAAAAGATAAAAATCACTAAATGTGTTGTTATTAAAGCAGACATAAGAAGAAGAAACTACATTTAAAGTATTGGTGAGATAGGAGCTAGACGCCATGATAGAAGGGGCAGGGAGCTAGCTGAGTGGGCAAGAATGCTTGTTGTACAGTCATGAGGACCAGAGTTTGCACCTCCAGAACCCATGAAAAAGATGGTGTGTCTGTGTACTCCTGTAACCCTAGCACTACTGGAGGTGGAGACAGGAGGATTGCTGGGACTTGCTGGCTAGCCGAGATGACAAGCTCCAGGTTCAGTGAGAGACCCTATCTCAAGAGAATGAGGCTGAGAATGACAGAGCAGACATCGAATGTCCTCTTTTGGCCTTTGCATGTGTATGCATGGGTGTAAGGAATCCCACACACTGCCTCCTTCTCCCCCTCCAAAAATATACATGAGTAAAAAGCAGTTTCTTGGAAATAAGGCAAGAAATTCTTATTTTTCATAAAAGTGTATCTCTTCCCCTGCAAAGCCATGTTGGCCAGCTCCAGAGGCACTAGGTGTCGAGATCCCTACTCCCCGACTTGTGCACTGTGTTTACATATGGTTTGCTTTTTACTGGGTAATATTCATATCAGTTTTCTTGCTTTAAAATACAGCAAGTGAACTCAGGAAGATTAGGTCTGGCTAGGAAAGTGTGCTGCCAAGAGTAGTTAGAACATAGGTTTTAATGGAGAGATGCTTACATGTACATTTAAGTTATTTACTGTATTTAATAGATATCACAAGAAAAATACACCTTTCTGTAGGTCATGTTAAGAATCCTTGAAGCGTGTCCAGTTAGTTGAATTTGTATTTTATTTGATTAATTTGTTTATTCTTGGGGAAGAGGGCTACCACACATTCAGCATTTCATGTTCTTATTTATGAAGTGGTGTTATTTTAGCCTCTGCCTTGCATGGTGTTCATTCCTGTGACCTGTGACTTATGACTGCCTTCTAACCATACCTCTTATGGCTACTAGCCCAATTCTACACCAAGAGACACTCCTATTTTTGCTTATAATTTGTTCTTATAAAGACTTGAGACAGTTGAATCTGGAGGGGCTGAATAATAGATGTTTTAAAATAATACTGTAAGAAGATTTAAAATATTATAAAAGGGAATTTAAAATATTTAAAAATATTTAAAGCTCAAATTATTTTTAATCATATAGGCTTGACATGATCTTGATATCACTGTAACTCATTTTCTTACTCTTTTGTATAGTAGAACATATACTTGTCTACCTTAAAATAGATATACATTTGCCTGAGCATTTCACAGAGGCTGGTTATTTCTGTCTATATATTAATTAAATTTATGAGATCTGCATTTCTTACCAGTAGTTTTATCACTTTTATTTTTCTGCCTTCATGACATAGTTACAAAATAACTGGTAATAAAATCCTAAAATTGTATTGTTGGTTATTTAAGGTAGATGAAGGTCCCAGATAAATCTATTTGAGTTAGCAATTTATTGCTGCAACAAAATAACTGGATAATCAATTTAAAAAGTGAAAAGGCCTGTTTTAGCTCATAGTTTGGGAGGTTTCTATCCATAGTCAGTGGGCCTGATTGCTTTTTGGCCTGTGGTAAGGTAAGCATATCATGGCGGGAGTGCATGTTTGGAACAGAGAGAAGGAAAGAGGGTCAGAGTGCAATGTCGCCTTCAAGGGTAATTCCTCTCCACTAGACCACACATCCTGAAGATTCTGCTACCTCCCAATGGTGGCTAAGGCCACTTACCCAACCAGAGTGTCATCACAGTTCTGTGAAATAGCACCTCAAGGCTCACAGTTGGTTTTCCTTTTTTAAACAATAGCACCCCTCCCCTCTCTTTTAAGGTAGGTTCTCAACCATGTAACCCTGACTGACTTGTATGGAATAGGTTGACCTGGAATACTCACAGATCTGCCTATCTCTGACTCCTAAGTACTGGAATTAAAGGCATGAGACTATGCTTGCTTTAAACTACAGCATTGTTGAGATTTAATTTGTGCATTGACACTTGTTTTTTAAGTGTGCAGTTCCATGGGTTTAACATTTTTTGTTACATTTATTTGTGTGTGTGTGTGTGTGTGTGTGTGTGTGTGTGTGTGTGTGTGTGTGTGTGTGATCACGTAACACTGTACATGTCTGGAAGTCAGAGGACAACTTAAAGGAATTTGTTCTTTCCTTCCATCTTGTGAGTTCCAGGGATCAAACTCAGGTAGTCAGCCTTGGTGGCCACTGAGCCATCTTGTCAGCCCCCTGTTTTTGTTTTTATTTTTAACATAGTCATAGAGCTGTGTCATGAATAGTATTGTGACATGCTAGTGCAAGTTCATTATCCTGAAAAGGAGTTCTGTGCCTGCTAACCATACTCTATTCTCTGCTCCTTTGTTCTCACTTCCAGCCCTGGCAACCACTGATTTGCTTTATATGAATTTGCCTCTTCTGGACATTGCTTCTGGTTTCTCCATTTATCACATCTTTTTAAGGCATTTTTTGTTTGTTTGTTTGATTTTTTTTCAAGACAGGGTTTCTTTGTGTAGCTCTAGCTGTCCTGGAACTCTCTGTAGACCAGGCTGGCCTTGAACTCACAGAGATCCCCCTGCCTCTGCCTCTGCCTCCCAAGTGCTGGGATTAAGGGTGTGTACCACCATCACCTGGCCTAGCATGACTTTTTTATGTGGTCATGTACTTCACTCTTTTGTGATTGAATAATATTCCAGTAGATTGAGAAACCACATTTAGTTTTTTCATAAATTGATGGACGTTTGTATTATTTGTACTTTTTGGCCTCTATGAAAAAGGTGCTATGGCCATCCATGTCTGTGATTTTATATGGGTGTATACTTCTGATTCTCCTTGGCATAAGCTTAGGAGTTGAAATCGCTAGTTATGTGGGAAACTTTAACTATTTGAAGAACTACCAAACTGTTTTCCAAGGTGGCTACACCTGTTATAGCTCTATAGCAATGTTGATGGAGGGTCCTACCAGCTTTTCCTCTTCCTTGCCCACCTTGATTGTCCCAGTTAGTAACAGTGTTGGGCATCTTCCATATGCTTTTCAGTTTTCATACTTCACTGTACTGGCTGGTTTTGTGTGTCAACTTGACACAAGCTAGAGTCATTGGAGAGGAAGGAGCCTCAGTTGAGGAAATGCCTCCATGAGATCCAACTGTAAGGCATTTTGTTAATTAGTGAACAATGAGGGAGGACCCAGTCCATTGTAGGTGTTGCCATCCCTGGGCTAGTGGTCCTAGGTTCTATAAGAAAGCAGGCTGAGTAAGCCATGATGAGTAAGACAGTGAGCAGCACTCTTCCATGGCCTCTGCATCAGCTCCTGCTTCCAGGTCTTTGCCCTGCTTGAATTCCTGTACTGACTTCTTTAGTGATAAACAGCTGTAGGAAGTATAAGCTGAATAAACCCTTTTACTCCCCAATTTGCTTTTTGGTCATGGTGTTTTGTCACAGTGACAGAAGTCCTACCTAAGACACCCCCAGAAGAAATTGAAGTTGATTGCTCATTTCTAAGTTGGGTCATTTGTCTTTATATTATTGAGTTGTAAGGACTCTTCCCATGTTCTGGATCTAAGTTATTTGTCGGTCGTATGATTACTGGACATTTTCTCTCAATCTGTGGATTGTCTTATTTCTGTGATGAAGATTTCTGTCCATAGTCAGTTGGCCTGTTGCTTTGGGTCCTATGTCAAAGGACCAAATGGAGGGAGGGGAAGGAAGACCTCAAAATGGCTCTAATTTTCATCCAAGTCTAATTTCTCTGTTTTCTGCTTTGCTGTCCAGTTGTTTGTACTCCAGGTGTCCTATTTACGAAGCCATTGCTTAAAAAAAAAAGAGTGGTTCCTATACTTCTTCCTAGGAGTTTTCTAATTTTAGTTCGTTTTGAGCTGACTTTTGTATATGCTGTGAAATTGATATCTGGATTCATCTGGTGCCTGTGGCTCTCCAGTTGTCTGAGCACCATTGTTGAAAAGACTGTTCCTTTCCCTGTTGAATGGAGTTTGCATTGTTACTGAAAATCAGTTGTCCATGAATATAAGGATTTGGTTCTAGACCCTCATTTGAGTGTCAGAGGTGTAGTGGGGGTGGGTGGGGCTTTGAACCTGGGGCCTTGGCTGTGCTAAGCACGCACAGCATCTCTGATCTGCATGCACCGCTGGTCCTGTGCTCTCAAGTCCACTCTCGGTTCATTACTGTAACTTTGTTTGGAAAGTCAGTTTCCCAGCTTCATTTTTCTCAAGAGTGCTGTTCTTTCTTGCTTCCTTTATTGTTTTGCTCTCTCCCTCTCCCTTCTCTCTTTCTCCTTCTCTACCTCTCTGTCTCACTATGTAACTTATGTTGATCTAGAACACGCTAACGGAATATATGCTATCTCTGCTTTGGTTGAGTGCTGTGATCGTAGGCATTTCTCACCACACCCAGCTGCCTTGACAATTCTTGATCCCCTATGAAGATCCCTATATCTTCATAGTCTAGGATTTTGGCAGTTTGTGCCAAAATTTCTGCCTCATTTTTTCAGTACTCATTTTCAAAACATATGGTATTATTGAACTTTTTCATAACATAAAATTGATCACAAGCACTAAAGGTAGATGCTTAGAAAGTGAAATGGATCACAAGGACACCACATTCTGGTGGATTACACAGCCAGGGCATTCACCAGAACCAACATCACAAACACTGCTTTATTCTTTTACTTAGTGCTATTGGTTTGATTTTTTTTTAAAAGGGTAATCTTCATGTTTAGGTTAAAAAAAAAGGCATTTGATGTTTTTGCCAAGCTTTCAGCATTCTACAATAGAGATGACAGAGTGACCTGATGTCACACTGGCTCCCTCAGTCATTACTTCTTCACTTAGTAGAAACATGGCAGTGAGCAAATTATTTAACATCTATAAACTGGAATGATACCAACTACAGAAGTAGGAATCTTACATCAAAGGTGTGTGAGGTTTCAATGAGGAAAATGTCTGGCCTTGCTGATCAATAAGTTCTAAACATGCTGTCTACATCCCTTAATGTCTGTCTTAAGTTTGAAAAGGCTTTAAGGGATTTGTTTGAACTGGTGTTGGACTACAAACATTAGAAATTTACTTAAGGATGGAGAATAGACACACAAAACTATAACAAATGATAGATGTCCCTTCCTTTCCCCAAAAAAGGCACATTAGAAATTCTACAAGGTAAGATGATGTTTTATCCCAAAATAGAGCTGACATATGTTATAGGATTAGATGGAAGGAGCAGCATTTGACATGAATCTGGAAACCTAGAATGGTATATGTAAGCAGACATGAGTTAATCATCAGCACAGGGGCTGGAGAAGATGGCTCTGCAGTTAACAGTGCCCAAGACTCTTGCGTAGGATGAGAGTTTGACTCCCAGCACCCACATTGATGGGTGGCTCACACCAGCTTGTAACTCTGGTTCTGGGATCTAATGCCCTCTTTTGGCCTCAATGGTCACTGCACCTACATACACAAGCCCTTCCCCTATAAATATACACACAAACAAATAAAAAGAAATTCTTTTTTATAAGTAGTATAAATACATGGAATCGGAATCCAGAGGCATGTTTTCTAAATGGAAGTGGGGTTGGGAAAAGACCCATCCCGTAGGAATTTTTGAGGTGCATGTGGCTGGCTTTGACACTGGCTGGGGGGACCATTGCGGGCATTAAGTCATGATGCTTGAAACACAGCAGTGCCATGCAGCAGAGAGGGAGTAAGGGGATCAAAGAGTGTTGAGGCCAGATAGCTGAAGGCTGTGAGGCTTGGGCTGCAATACATACTTAGGTGGATTCCTGGAAGAAGACACAAAAGGGAGGACATTGTGAACGAAGAACATGATAGAAATCAGAATGGAGGTTTAGTCTTTCCACTTTAATCCCTTAAGATTCAAAACTGCAAGATTCCCCAAGCCTTTTGCTGTGGAGTCTGTTTTACTGAGGTATAAATCCGCAGCTTCTGTGCATGTACTTACTGAAAATACAGGGCTCAGAAAGAACAGGACACTTAATGCATTTCATTCTTAACCTGGTGAACCTCTCTGAATAGAATCCAGGGATCCATGAACTATGACGTGGAAGCTTGTTGCATCTATGTTTCCACTAACATGTAATTTAAACATAGAATTTCTATTATTTTTATTCTGTGAATTTTTTTTATTAGGAATGTAGGAAGCAAAGTACAGTGTTATCAGTCATAGCTATAACCTTGTCATAGATGGGAACCGGATGTTTTCATATCATAGTTAATATCATAGTTAATACAGATATCTTGAAATAATTACATATCTTTGAAATTATGGTAGGTCTTGCTGCTCAGATTTACTAATGTGTTGATAAAGAAACAGATATTTTACTATGTATCACATTTCAAAAATATTTTAGTAACTTCCTCTTAATCATAATTTATTTTC
This sequence comes from Cricetulus griseus, assembly GCF_003668045.3. NCBI lineage: Eukaryota > Metazoa > Chordata > Mammalia > Rodentia > Cricetidae > Cricetulus > Cricetulus griseus. The sequence continues at coordinate 50,241,631 of NC_048595.1, read as the reverse complement.
ATTTGAATTCTGAGGCATTCCATATGTTTTACCGCACTTGCAAAGGATTTACTATAAGGAAGTTTTGAAAAGTGGAAGCCATAGCTGGGCATTGGTGGCACACACCTTTAATCCCAGCACTCTGGAGGCAGAGGCAGGCAGATCTCTGTGAGTTTGAGGCCAGCCTGGTCTACAGAGCAAGGTCCGGGACAACCTCCAAAGCAATACAGAGAAACCCTGTCTTGAAAAAAACCAAAAAAAAAAAAAAAAAAAAAAGAAGGAAAAAGTGATAGGAAGGGCAGAATCTGGAGTCTAGAGCTGGGGGTTGTGGTAGTTGATATGGATGGCATGAACTCCCTAGGAAAAGACAAAGGGTGATGGGAGAGCCAGCATCTGGAAATAGACATGGAAAGCTGTGCTCACCAGAGGAATGCAAACACAAAGAGGAGTCTGCTGGGTACATCTGGGAGAGAGTTAGTATCCTCAGACAAAAGGAAAGTTGGAGTCAGTGTGAAGAGGTAGTTTGAAGGACTGCAGTGGTGGTGTGCATGGCAGCGTCTACCTCGTACCACATGTTATAAAACACACCCCAAGTTCATTCTTCACAAAACCCTGGGAAGCAGATGTCTTCCACATATCCCATTTTTACAGGCTAAAAAATTGAGTGTCAAATGCCTGGTTATTTGTAGAGCTGGGGTTTAACTCCTGATTCCATAGCTGATTCTAGGTGTCCCTGTAGCATACTGAGTTAGACGTTCTGAAAGGCAGAGGGGAAATCTAGAGAAAGTTGCACATGGCTAATGGAGCAGGGCTGGGCCAGATAGGGCAAAGAGGATAGTGGTGGAGGAAAGTCTTGGACCTAAACTGGGGAAGAACTCTGGGTTAAAGACTTAGGCAGTGTGAGTATTAGCCTGGCATGGATGGAGCGGATGAGGTGCACTTGGCAGAATTTCTTCTCTTTAAGGTACATTGAGAATCCAGCCCCTGTTTCGGGAAAGTGAATTATGTGCTAAGGGGGAACTTTACATTCCATGTTCCCTTCTTTCTCCCCTTTTCCATGGCTCATCTTGCCCACTCTGAGGTGAGGAACCTGATTCTAGCAGCCTTATCAGGAAACATTTGTGCTTTTTCTTCTTTGGCTGCCTTACAGACAGCCAAATTTTCCAGACACCTCAAATTGCAAAGACCTTTTGTTACTGTACAAAGTGGGGGAAACATCTAGTGGCACAAAACAGACCCAGGGCTTTGCAAAATATAGCAAGTTCATGTCTACTAATATGTTAAGTTATTTGGCCTTCCTAGTTTAAATAGCAATTTGTTGTTTTCATGCTAATACAAATTCTTGTATTAATAGGAGCATGGCCCTGGGTTTCTTCATCCGCCTGGGAAAAAATTACTTGTTTGATGGTAAACAAAGAACAGAAGAACCAATTCACTGTCCTCGTTTAAAAAAAGATGTTATGAAGCAATAGTGGAGTCATTTTAATTGTGACCATCTAACACTTGCAATGAGTAAGAGCATTTGTGTTCTGTTTTTAGGAAATGAAGTACTGAAGAGTACATAGTACATTAGAAATGCAAAACATGACCACATGTTCTCAGGATTTTGTCAGTGTTACATGAAAGAGCACTTGTGTTGGGATGCCCGGCTCTGAGGGTATTCTCTGTTTTCAGCTTGTATTTACAGAGATGTATGAATATTTGATTAATGAGTCATGGTCTCTGGAGAAATTTAATAACTGTATTGCTGCACAAAGCCAGGCCCTTAACTGTTAACACAGATGCCAACAGTGTCATCAACACTGAGGCCTCTTCTGAATCTAATATATTCTGTGGAGTGAATTCCTTGCTTAAAGAAAGGATCTTTTCGAGGCATTCAGTGATCTGTTTTGAACTTGTTTAATTCATAGGCAAAGGTTTGTAAAGATTTTCCCAGAGAAAACAAGCAGCACTAGGAAAACTTTGAAATGATGTTTGTGTTTTAATGATTATTTTCCCCAGAAATCGATTGGTAAAATCACTAATAAAAAAATCTCTTCAAGATTATCTATTAGAGATTCAATTGTAATTTTTGCCTCCATCTTTTAAAAATATCCACAAGAAGAAGGGACTCGAGGCACAGTCCTGATTTAGGTATGTAGATTTGAATGCCATGATCTGAATTCATCATTAAAATAATAGAATGGGTTTTGGGCAATAATTAATGGCTAATTTATCCCTTCTCCCCCCTTTCTCCCTCTCCCTCCCCTTACTGTCTCTTCCTCTTTCTCTCCCCTCTCTGTTTTGTTTTAAATGGCTGTGGAGAAATCAATTCTAACTTTCAAAGTTTGGTGGGTGTTTTAGTGACGTTACCTCAGTTTAACTGCTGGAGTAACAGGAAGAAATGTCAAAAAAAGATAAATTCAGTGTGGGAGCTTTTGCTGGAAGCTGTAACCTCGGGTTAGAATTATCCATGCTATGCAGAATTTCCTGCGACACCTCTCCTTAGGGCCACGATGCATTATAGCAGACGTGTAATGAAGCCGCCATAAAGTCTCTGGTAATTAAGGGGGATTTGACAGTAATTGCAACAGTGAATCAACTTAATTATTACCTGCTTCAAAGAGAGCTAACCTGATGTTATAATCTAACCTTTTCTACTTTTAAAATGGGAGATTAGACAAGTATATGTAGCATTTAAGAATTAAATGTGTTGAAATAGAGTTGTATTAATATACTTCTAATATACATTTTAATGCCTGTATACATATCAAGTTCTGAAGAGCTAGCTTTTGGCTCTCTGTGATCTATTAAAATTATTTGATATGCTCTAGAAATGGAACTAAACTCATATCTCTTATTCAAATCAGCTTCTTTCCAAGCTGCAGACAGACCTTGATGGTTCCAGTGACCCTGCCCAACACAAAATAAAGGATACATTCTTTATATCCCAAAAGAAACACTGAAACTTCTATAATTGTTCACCTTTTGGTAGAGCATCTTTTAGAATCTCAAAAATTCATCAAAGCCACAACCACACCAAAGGTGAGGATTCCGAATTATCTGGAAGATCTTAGATCACTCAGTGCCTGCAGCCTCGGGACAAGAGCAAGACACTCAAGTTTCAGCCTGAATTAGGCCTGTCTCGATGCTAATAAATGGCTCCTTTCCATTTCCTATTTCACTGCTTGCAGAAATCAGAGTGGGAAAAGATGACGCAGTCAGTACAGCTCTTAAATGAATTCATGTCATATACATGTTCTTAGTTAACTAGGAAATACAGTTCATGCCAGTTATATGTGTGGTTCAGTTTCCTCTCTGCAAAGTTGCTCAGTGCTCTTTCTTTTCTTCCTATAAGCCTGATCTTATCTGTGTCTTCATTGCCTTTAAACTTTGCTAATAGCCACATTAATTACAATGATAACAATTAAAATTATGCAATGTCTGATCCATAGTATTCTTACTTTGGAGTGAGTGTCTTTGTTTGGTTTTGTGTTGCTGTATTGAGAGACTGAATGAATTGGCTCATTTGGCTGGGGATGACTCACCAGACATACGATTAGAGCTGGAACAGGAGTACCCTTAATCGATATTCATAGTACTATAGGTGTGATCACATGGAAGTGAACCAGAGGCAAAGTCTTCATTATGGGCATCTGTGCGTCTCTGGCCATGGTTGTGGGACTTTGATCCCGTGTTGCCAAAAAAAAAAAAAAAAAAAAAAAAAATCCCCTGAAGAAAGCTTGAGATTGTATGTCATATACCTTGTTTTCTGATATTGCGCCATGCCACTGAACATACTTTCTCTTAATGTAAGCACAGTGATAATGGAACATCGGATGAGGGACTTTAGGTCATGTGACTTCTGAGTTTTATTTGGTCACTGACTGACCTGGAGCAAGTTGTCTAGACTCTGTCTCAGTTGTTCTCCTTAGCACAGCAAATTAACTCTCTGGGGTCTCTTGAAGCCCAAGATCTTTGGTTCTGTAAGAAAACTTCCACAAAGCTGGTTGCCAAGGCAGTAGCTTTGACAAGCCCAACTTCCAAAGCTACCCTCTTTCCAAGTCTCCTGTTCCATGTATGCTGTGGATATCTTTAATTCGTGCTCATAAGATTTAATTTACTGTCAGTACCCATGTAGTGGCAGTTACACTTTATTTATTTTTTTTAAAGATGGCTTATTACCTGTTAGTAATGAGCAGAGGAAATAAAACTTAAACCAAGTGATTTATTTTTTAAAGTGATTTCTATGAGCTAACCAGTGTAACAGTGTTGGGGTAAGAGTATGGACACATTGGCCAGAGTAAGAATCTTTGTTTAGACATCATATCTCTGTGTGCTTGAGAAAGAAAACGAATCAAACAGGCAGGGCTCCTGCTCTGTGGAGTTCTGTCCTACTTGTTTAATTCTTTGGCTAATTACATAATTGTATAATTTGTTCAATGCTTGCTGTTCTGGCCACTGTAATGTGTGCTTATTATCTAGGCACTTTGCACGCACTGTGTCATGTTATGCTATACACAGAGATGTATACTTCCCAGGGAGGCATAGGTTAAGAAGAGTGTCCTGGCTGGTGAGTAACACATTCAGTCCCATATCTGGTGACTCCACCATGCTTGAAACTACCAAGTTAGCGGTGGGTGGGGGACGTGTTGAAATTAGTGAACCACATTGTTCCTCTCCTAGAGATGGATATTTTCACTGTTTTGCAAAGACACCCCTGAAGTTCAAAGTCACTGCCAGTGTCAGCATTTTCAATGTCACACATAACACGGGAATGAGTGAGTTATGAAGCCATCACCCTTTGCAGTTCCTCTCAGGTCTTTCCCACAGGGCTAAACCTGTACTAACTTACCATGAACTTTTAGAGACCTCACGGTGAAGACAAATGGTCACAGTGCTTGATGTTCTCATAGCACAGTGGAGTGAAAAGGATCGTGATCATGCTTTCTCAGAGGAAGCGTCTTACACAGTCACCTCAGTTTTCGAATATTAGATTATTAGAACTAAAATATTAGATTAACGATATACTCACTTCTGCCTTTGGGCAATAGAGAAGGAATTTGGGGTTAGTACTAAGGTGATTGCAATAAGGGATTAATTAGGGCCGCCTGAAAAACAATGGCATGTCTTTGAAAGGTGACAGAGTTTTAGAAGCTTTTAAACTTATTCAATCCAGTGAGGCCCCAACAAGTAAAATTACTTGCTGAAGTTGCACACCTATATATGACAGTACTGCTGTTATGGTCTAATTTGTTCATTTAGCACATAGAAATTTTATCCTACTAAGTTTAGTTCCTGAGCCTGGAGAGATAGCTCAGCAGCTAAGAGCATTTGCTGTGCTTACAGAAGTCCCAGGTTTGGTTCCTAGCACCTACACAGTGGCTCACAACCATCTGGAACTCCACTTCCAGGGAACCCAAAACTGTCTCCCAGTCTCTGTGGGCACCAGGTATGCCATTGGTACACGTACATACATGTAGGAAAAACACCAATATCCAAAAATATCTATAAAAAAGGATTTAGTCTTTGTTTGGCAATGTTGATATAAGTAGCACACAGCCTCCCATTTGCTGGCATCTTAGATGAGTCTGCTCTTTTCAAGTAAATTGGGTCATGAGTTAGTTTCCAAGCCTACATTCCTGAAAGTGGATGGCATTCTTGTCTCAGAAAGTGTTTTTGCTTTGGTACTCAGTTGGGACATGGCTTTAGATTTGGAGTGTTGAGTGATGCTGCGTGGAGAGAAAAGGGTGAGCCACTAGAAGGCAGAATCAACCTATGCATCTTTTCAAAACAATTTCTACCAGCTCCCTTCCAATGAACATCTTAGCTTCCTGCTTTTTCTTGGTTCCTATTGCAAGAGGTATAGGGGGTTGATGTGGGGGTGGAAGTTTCAGTTATAGATTGCTATGAAACAAATCTCCCCCAAACTTACTGATTTTTTTTAAACATTCATGGCAGTGTTACAGTATCTGTATTTTTGAAATAAACTAAAGTATATCATATTGCATAATTTCCAAACACATTATTCCTTGAAAATATATTAGGCATTATTCGAGGAGTGTAAAAGTTTGTGAGTATCCAGCTGTATGCGTTCTTACTATACTAACCTGAGAAGAATTTGCTACTCTTTGTGACTCTGGGCTGTTGGACTCAGTCATGAGGCTCTTCTGCTATGTGTGGTGATGCTGTAGTCACTCAGTCCTTGTCTTCTTTGGGCAGTGTGGGGCTTGGAATTGCAAAATGCTCTTTCATGGTTCAGGACTCTTCTCCAGTGACCTTGCCTCAGTTGGTGGTCTGACCTAAATTTCTACAACATGGCAGTTGACCCTGAAAAATGCCAAAACAGTAGCTTCCAGGCCTTTTAAAGGTTTGGGTTAGGCTAAACTTAAGGTCTCATTTGCTATGAAACAGTATGGGAAAACAGTTCTAAAGGCCAGCCTAGGCTCGGGTGTAGAGGAAGAGATGGCATTTCCTGATTGCAGAAGTGGCCATCATTAATCTACCACAATCTCAATTTTAAGGTACCTTAATTTTTGTTTTAAAACCAATGTTCCACTTTCTTTTTGTTGTTGTTATTGTTTTTCAAGAAATGGTTTCTCTCTGTAGCCCTGGCTGTCCTGGAAGTCACTTTCTAGACCAGGCTGGCTTCAAACTCACCTGCTTCTGCCTCCCAAGTGCTGGGATTGAAGGCATGTGCCACTATCTCCTGGCATGTTTCAACTTTTTTACCTCTTTAATGTGCACATAAAAAGCTCAACAAGTGCCAATATGTCTTTAGCAGAAACAAGATCATTTCCCTCAGTTTCCCTCAAAGTCTCAGGTATGCATGACTCAGAAAACAAAAAACCAAACAAACAAAAAACCACACTTGTATGATGACTTCATGAAGCCCCAAAGTCAGATATTACCAAGTATTCCTAATTGCCTGTGTTAGAGCTGAGGTGGAATTTTCTGCTTCTTTACCTGTCAGGTGTGTATTGTCAGGTGTTTAAAAATGAGTCTCGAGTCCTAGAAAATTTAAATTTCAGAATAAAAAGAAACATGAACACATGATTGTGCCAGAAAAGAATTTTGGCTGGGAATTGAGATGGGTAATTTCGTTCTGCAAAAAGACCCTATCCATTTTCTTCTTGGCTGCTTAATTCTCATTTCTCTATTAGAGTCTGGATTTAGAGTCATCTCCGACCAGATCTTCCTCTGCCAAAACAACAGAAAGTGCCAAGCTGCCCGAACCATGATGGCCAATTTGACATGGAGGCATTGTAAAAACAGGAGTGAGGGATCAGCTTTGAATTCCCTAAACTTTTTTGTAAATACTTACAAAGGATTTATACACAGGCACCATGCTGGCTTTTCTCTGAAAATGCAGTCAGTGCGTAGCCAGCCAACCCTCCTGCCGAAAGCCCGCAGACAATGGTGGGAACAGCATGATGGGATGGATTGTACTGCAAGGATAGCGGTGTGATTCTGAATCCCCCTTTCCCCGAAGGCAGCAGCAGAATCACCAAGAGGCGCCTGCCCCCTTCAAATGAGATACAGCAGTTCATCATGTCAGACGCCTCCACGGAGGGTTAAGACTATGGGGCTTCTGGCTGTTGGAGCAGGATTTCATCTTGGGGCCCCTCAGGCCATATGGAGGAAGCCTAAAAAGTTCATTCTGCTGTTTCCATTGTTTGGCATCTTGTCTCCATTTACCACCCCAGTGTCCTCTTGACCAGCCTTGTAATCAAAACCATGTTCATATTCAAGAAATTAGCATCCCGAGACTTCCCTTCTTTTTAATAAAACTCCAGTTCATATCCAAATAAATTTGCTAATGGAAATATAAAAGGATTGGCTTATTTTAACATGAAAATTTTAATCTATATCTACAAACTTAGAGAACTGTCTTTTAATATTTGGGTTCCTTCTGGGATGAGAATTAGAAATTATTTCTGTGGAGTATAAATTTACTGTAGAGGGGGCATTGTGAAGGAAAAACACACATAAGCAATTCTTCTGTGGAGTTACAGTGTTGAGACTCTGTTCACAGCTTGTATAGACTCCATCAGCTCTCAGTTCAGATTCTGCACACAGTAATTGTTTCATTGTAGAAATCTTTCGTGTCTCTTTTTGGAATTGCTACATTGTCTATAAATATTTAGCGATAATCCCTGATTGGGTTGTATTTACCCCTGTAGTTCTGTATTGCAAATGCATCTGCTGAAATGAAAAGTGGCCACATTTTCACTAGTGCTTAATTAAATGCCAAAATTTATCTACATTAACAACGAAGTAGTGAAATTTATTGATCAATTCACATGATATAAGTTGACAAATGGCTCAGGCAATTTCCATAATTTTCTACACGTGTTAAAATTTGTAATGAAAAAGAACACTATATTCACAATAATGAGAGCTGAGAGGGAAGCTTTGTCCCAGGGCCAGTGCCCCGGAGCAGTGTACATTGTCTCCCAGCCCTGTCCAGGCTTGCTGTTTGAGCTGTGTACAGATGGGGCTCTGACAGTCCTACAGCTGTTCTCCTAATTGTCCATTAAGTGTTCTATTGATTCTCTGATTCCAAGTACATGTCTTTCAGCTCAAGCTATCCTGTGAAGTGGCAGACACATTCCTTGTGGAATGACAGAGCTGCTCGAAAGCTAAAAATGTGCTCTGCCAGTTTCAATTGAGGGTGCTGCTTTAGAAGAGAAGGCTTGGTTAAAGGCACTCAGTGATCGAGGGTTAGGCTGGATTTTCCAAACTTTTAGCATCAATCAATTAAAGTAGCAGCAGCATGGAGAGTTTTAATTCCTGGTTAAGGATGTACAGATTGCACCTGGCTGACACAGGGTAGGGCAAAGGGATCAGTATCAGCAACCGATGAGGTGGCTGGGCTGTGTGTAGATGGTCCCCCCATGCACTTGACATGCACAGTCATTTTCATTTCATCTGCAAGTTCACTTTTAGCACTTCAGAAAAAAATTGAGATCGTTTGCAATTCCAGATTATGTCAATCAGAAGCATGATCAGAATCACCTCTAATCTGGAAAGTAAAAGATAAGATGTGTTTCTGATGCAAGGCCCATAAATCTTCAGAGGAACGAGGACTCCTAGTTAAAAGTGCAAAGGTTCTTTAGGTCCAGAGGGGGCTCTATGATGTAACACTTCCGGTCTACTGTATTGTGATTGTCTTAGCTTAGCAATTGATCTCATTTTGTGCAGCTGTATCTTGAGCAATGAGCTGCTCTTTATAGAGTCGATCAGTTGTGGAGTCGGCTGCAGATCATGTTTTAGGAATGAAACAAAGCTCTTACCCCTCCTTCCGGTTTAGGTTGCTCTGTGTAGCATTTGCTTTCTTATCTTAACGAGAGGACACAGACTAATGTTTTTATCATCTGGGTTTAGCTCTTAATTACCCTACAACACGACATTTAGTTGGAAACAGTCTTGTTACCTAGTGATCTTTCATCTGTAAATGAGATGAACAAACAATGTTTGTTGCCGCCTGTGTCTCATTAATTTAATTAGGAGCAACCCCCATGGCCTTCATTACTGTTGAGGTTCTCTGGTGTGATTTTAACTATTAAGTTTTGACATTTATCTAAATTTTTAAGAGGGAAAAAACACATCTATTTGTGTTTTATGTACTAAGGGTATCTAAATGTGTAAAAATGAGAAATCAAGACATATGAAGGAAAATCACTTCAAAAGAAGAATTAACTAAAAGCTATTTCTCATGATTTCTTCTTTAAATGCCATCTTTTCCATCTTCTCACAATAGATTCCTTTGAGCAATATCCTCTTTTCCACTCCTTTGTTGGGAAGGGGAGCACTGTCCTTTTACTAGTGCTTTCTGAAGTATGGCTCCTGTGACCCTGGCATCTTGGTTCTGAATCCATCTGCAGCATCAGAAACTAGAGGTGAGCTGTCTGCAGAGAACTGATTAAGCAGGGACACAGAATGTCAGCACTTCCAATGTTTTCACCTGTAACATTTTTAGGGTTTGGAAGTGGGAGAAGTTATACAGTCTATTTGCTTTCAAAACATTTGTTTTTAAGTTTAAAAATCCGTGAGCAAATAAAATATCATGACATGTACTACAGAATCTAATCCCAGGTCAGGGATTTATGTATTTTCAGAATGTGAGCACTTCAACCAAAAGCCCCCTTACTGACGGATAATAAATTCTCGCTATCTGCTTTCTCTTGGAAAACAAGTGAAAAATCCATTTTGAGCACTGTAATATAGTATATATTGATACCTGCAAAACATTATGTGAATCTACTTAGACACCAGCACTTTCAATTACAGTGTTAGCTGGTTTTTAAAGAAGATTTTTAGAAGCTTTCAACTGTAGACTTTTGTCTTGTTGAATGAACTTCAGCTACACTAAATTTTAAGTAAATTTGTGATGACTGAGCAATATACATTGGCTGAGCTAGAATCCAATAACCCACAGGACAAATTAATTTTCAACAAAAAGGGCAGAAACCTCAAGTGCCATGAGTATATGGAGTCTCATTCTTTCTCTCTGGAGCCATTTTTGCAAATCACTACAGCTATTCATAATCTAAATCAGTCTCCTTTAGCAGCAGAAAGCTCTTTTCTCATGACAAAACAGAGGATGACATTCATTAGTGCTAACTTGCGTAAGCTTCCTTAAATTTATCGGTGCTCTTCCACTTACCCAGGTAAGAATTCCTTTGTCTCCTGCTATAGGGAAATTTTAGTTCGACTACTTAAAAATATCAATTGTCACTTTTATCAGAACTTTTGGCAGTTTACTTTATTTTAGAAGTAAAACTGGTGGTTAAGGTTTTAAGACTTCCAATGGGCGTTGTTTCAATCATATTTAATAGGTGTCTAGGAGAGTAATACGATTATATGTAAGCTCTGTGCTTCACACACCCACACCCACAAAGATCCATATTTCTTTCCATGTACTGCTGGGGAGGTGTTGGGGAAACTAGCCTTTTCGTGGTGGATGTGGCATTACCTGCTCCCCATGGGCCGACAATAAACCATCCCAGCCTGTGCACTTGTTGTATTCAGAGGTTGATCAAAAAAGAGGGCAAGTGCTTATAGGATATAACTTTGGAATGTTCCATAAACTATCCCAAGCCTTTGTATCAGTCAGTGGGACACAGCCTTATGTGTGCTCACTTCTGATTGGAGTCTCTCTTTTGTTGATGAGAATTTCTTTCCAGGTTTTAAAGAACTGGATAAAAGGCTGTCTGAAGAATCACGTTATTACTTAATTAGGATTATGTCCGCCCCACCCCTTCCTGGCTAAAAAGGAACAAGGAGAAACTTAATACACATACATGCAGTGATAAATTGGTTGGCTTGCATCTAATGAGCAGATCTGTGACACGGTGGAGCAGTGAGGACAACCAACCCCGAAAACGTCACTTGTGGGGCATCTGTGTGCAGGAAAGTATGATGTGACTTGGCCTGAACTTCACATGAGCCCCAGGTAGACATTAAGCTCTATTTCTGAATATTTGAGGGAATAGTAGTGTAAGATAGGCAGACCCCAAAAGAAGTCTCCACCAACACTTTTTCTTTTCCCCTGTGACCGCATGGCACATTGTTAATGTCTGAACCTGCACTTTTATTTGCCATTAGTCATCAGTAATCATAAACAATGATGTTGAGGTGAGCCTTGTGTATGACCTGGAACAAAAGGAGAATTGAATAGGACCACAGTGTTGCGACCCACAAGTTGCAAGGAATCCTTCTGTTTTTACAGTTATTTTGTCTTTGGTAATTATAGAATACTAGAGGTTTAAGAAAGTTAAAGAAAGAAAGCTAGGGATTTTTTTTTAAAAAAATAATATTGTTTTATAAGAAAACCAAGATTACTCAGAACATAATCTCTGCTGTAACTCCATTTCACATAGACTGCCAACTTTGCTCATAATGCTCTAATAATGAATTTGGATATAGAATGAAAGTTAAAGCAGGTACTCATATTATATCAAACACTAAGATCATAAAGTCTCATTTCTGGTTGTAAATCCATGTGAACAGAGCTGAGTTTAACCACTAGATTTCATAGAGAGACAGATACCAGGCATATCTCCCTGAAGAAGGACTGTTGTGAGCAAGGTCTCAGAAGCTAAATCACTAACTCCTGCAAGCTTTGAGATGTGCCTTAGTTTTTGAGACAGAGTCTCACTATGTCTCTTTGGCTGGCATGGAACTCACTTTATAGACCAGGTGGTCTTGAATTCATGGAGATCTACCCGCTTCTACTCCCTGAGTGTTGGGATTGAAGGGTGCACCACCATGGTCAGCTCATTTGGAAATATTTAGCAAGTAGAATCAGCTACCCAAGCCTAGTAGACTGAATGTTACTAACTAGTTAATGTTCCCACAAAGGATAGAATTGATTTCAAAAATTACTCTCAGTTTCTTTTCCCAGAATTAGTCACAGCTCCATCTGGGTAATAGGTTCTGATCTTTGCTGATGTTTAGATTTTTCTTTTAAGAACAGCTTTCTACTCTGCCAAATCTGAGTATTTGTTTAAAATCAGAGTTGTTGAGGATGCTGTTTTCTTATGATGTGGGTACAGTGAACTGTACTACCTTTTAACACTGAGGGAGGAAACAATGCCTTTTTCTTGGGTGGAAGATGGCCTCACTATACTTGTTGTATAGTTTATGATAGACGAACTCAGAATCCTCTTTCCTCAGCTACCTAATGCTGGCATTGTAATGCATACCATCATACCCAGCTTTTCATTATTGAACAGGAGGGAGTACCCTTGGTAACAGAACACAGAACGCCCCCTCTCACCCCCAGTGATAAATACGACCACATTTAACCTGCATATTAGATATCTTCTCCCAAGGGAAGAACTCCAGCCTGGATACACCCCAGCTTCACCTGCTAGCTGCAAGAGCTCCCAATTGCATATCAGATACATCTGGAACCCAAGAACAGTGAAGAATTCTGATATGGCTAACTGCATTTCAGAGGACTATGAATGCTGTAATAGAGCCTTGTAGAAAGTCATAGAGGTACCAAATAGGAAGGAAAAATGAACTCTGGATGATGGTGTATTTATGGAGAAATTTTTGTTGTTGTCGTCTTTAAACTTTGAAAAAAGTTATGACCAGACAAAACTATTACCTGAAAATACCTGAATCCCCCTGACACACCTCACTTTGTAAGGTCGAGACTGTAGAAGGCAAAGGCGTTTTAAACAGGGAGAAGAATATTTGAAAGGAAAGATGTAGCTGGGTGTGGTGGTGCATACTTTTAGTCCCAGAACTCAGGAGGCAGAAGTGTCTGTGAGTTCAAGGCCAACCTGGTCTTCATGTCAAGGACAGCCATAGCTACATAGTGAGACTCTGTCTCAAGAAAGAAAGAAAGGAAAAAAAAGGAAGGAAGGAAGAAAGAAGGAAGAGGGAGGGAGGGAAGGAAGGAAGATGTGTCCCAGCATACCATGTGTAGAAAATTAGTCGTAATTTGTCATTGGAGAAGCACAAAGTGTGTGTGTGTGTGTGTGTGTGTGTGTGTGTGTGTGTGTGTGTGTGTGTTAGTGGGGTGGGTGCACATGTGAGAAGATGTAGGACTTGAGGCTCTAGGGTTTCCATGCATCAAGAGCTGGCACTGTTTTATGTCGTCAGCTGGAGAGCTATGAAAGAAGGAGCATGGCTCTATAATAACTGTGCTTTCTGAAATGACTGTGCCTACCCTATAGACAGTAAACTGGAGTCGACAGGGCTGTTAGGAAAGCCAGAGAAGAGTCTGTGGGCGAGATGATGACGACCTGAATTAAGATAAGGATACAGAGATGGAAATGAAGAAACGGCTTCTGGGACATTCTCGAGGCTTTGGCAAAACTAATCTGATTGATTGTATATGAGAACATGAGGAAGACAAACCTTAAAAGTTCAGTTCCTCTGGGAGAAGTAGCACTTATATCTAAAGTTGTTTTAAAAAAAGTTCAGTTCCTGTCCTTAGAGTCTAAATATAGAGTTTAAGTAATTTGTGGCTTCATTGTTTGCTGAGAAGGGGCAGTCATTTTAAGAGCAGAAACTACCACAGGACTCTCCAGCTCACAGGCCAGTGTGGGGCAAGGCTCTTTCTCCAGATCTGAATGGTTTTTCAGGGCAAAGAGCCCAGCTTAAGAGTATCTTTGAAGTCATTTAGTCCAAGCTCCTGCTGATGTCAGAAAGCATTTCTGGAGCTTCTTGGATGGATGATCAGGTCCAGCTGAAATCCACCTTCAGTTACAGAGAACTTGACACCTGGCTTAACTCACCTGGCTATTGATGGGTAAGTTCTGTTTTACCCCGGGCCTTCTGTCTTACAAAACTGTGAAAGCCTTGTTCAAGAACTAAAGATGCTCTTTGTGACTCTACAGGTTTTCCCAGCTAAGTTGTCTCTTATGGGAAATGGTTTTTGCATTCCTTACCAGCTTGGTCATGCTCCTTGAACATGTTTGAAGTACAAGTGTCCTTCTTAAGATCCTCCCCAGCAGTCCATCATAATCCAGCAGATGAGGCCTGGCCATAGTATCCCACTGGTCTCCAGAGGCATTCCAACAGAGCATCCTGAGGTGCTTTGCATTTAGCTGTCAAATGGGACGGAGTCTCTGGCCACCAAACCCCAGACAACATCATTTTTTAATCCTTTAGTCTTGTCTGGTTCAACTGACTTGTAGACTCTCTGAACACATTTTTATATGTGGTGCTGTTAAGTTCACCACCTTGAGCTTGCAGAGGTATAATTGGGCTGCTAAGCAAGTTTACTGATCCAAGACTCAAGATGATCACATCAACCCCTTTGTGTCGTCTGGAAATTCAATAAACTCTAACTGTATCTGTTTGTGCTCCTTCCTTGTCTTAACCTTCTCCTGATCAGGCACTTTGATGATGTGCTCTGCTGCAGCCGCTGACATGGCCACACAATCTATTGCCCTTCAGCCTCCTACATTACTTCGAGTATCCTGCTGTGACTGCCGTGGCTGATTTGGATATTTTTTAGGTTTGTCACCTCATTCTCATGTTGTTGTTAATGTCACCATTCATTTTACACTAAGCATACGATTTCCCTTTTACCAGCAGATGCTGTATTCAGATGAGGAAATATCCATCCCCCAAAACGCAGTTTATTTACAATATGCCACAAAAGGAAGCCCACCCACATATGTGTGTGCATATGTGCGTGCCTGTGTGTGTGTGTGTGTGTGTGTGTATAAGGATCTACTCATGTTATAGGCCCTATTGCTCAAGCACCCAGCCAAAAGACCCTGTGAGATATAAGTAATGTCACAGCCCTGTTAGGAGGCAGACATACAGCCAGTACTCAATGCCCAGAGTGCCCCTAACAGTGCCCCTGACTTGAACTGGCTACCTTTTACTACTTAAGGTGACTTCTGTCTCTGCCTTTGTTTTAGTTTTTGATGGTGTGAGGAGTTGAAGAATAACCCCTATTCCTATCCTTGGCCAGGAGTCTTTGCCCTAGAAGTATGCAGCCTCAATGGTTTCTCTTTGGACTATTGCCTCTTCACACAGGATTTTCACTGCAGACCTTATACTCATCAATTCAGAGGTGGGTTCAAGGCAGTCCCAGGGTCAGAATTTTCTAATTTGATAGTAGGATGAGGCCTGAGAGATCACTCGGCACAATCCTCCACTTTGCCAATGAAAATGTGAGGCAGAGAGGGTCAGGGCTCACACTTCCTCTTCACTTGAGAGCCCCTCGTGTCAGAGGAGCTGCTTGGAAGCCACCATTTCCGAGCTTGGGAAGGAGAGCAGTATTTGGGAAGGAGAGAAGTCAGGAAGCACTCAGAAAACAGGTCCCGCCTCTCCCAATTTTGGGGAAACTGCTGGCCTGTCCATAAGGTGGATTACTTGTAACCACTTTTCCTTTGCTTCCTCTGGCCCACCCGTTCCCTTTAAGGAGCAGGATTTCCCAAGCAAACACAACCATGTTGTTGTTTGTCTCTCAACAGCTCTGCTGTGCAGGGAATGAGAGCTTCACTCTTGATGAGCCCAGGGACTCCCGTGCCAAGCCTCTGATATATAGTGCGGGGACTGCAGGGCATCCGAGTTGTAACAAGAACAAGATGAGCTTGTGGCCTCGGGCTCCTAACCTGCTCCTCAACCCACACTTCAAAGAAAGTTATTACACAAGAGTTAGACTAAATCAAATCAAACTGCAATGTTTGCGCACTGTGGCCCATTTTCAGATCTCGGTGTATCTCACCACTAGTCCCTCAGAAACCCAGTCAGGAACAAAACAAAACGACCCAATGATAATTTAGTTGTAAGTCTTTAAAAAATGAGCCTGACTGATTTATTTTGAAATTTCAGTTAAGCATGATGTCAAGAAAATCTCGGTGGCTATTTGTCATTTTTCTCCTCTTAGCATAGTCCGAGCAGGCAGAATAAAATTAGAAACTGGCTGCTCATAGGCTCCCCATTCTTGTTGTAGGCTTCATTTTGCTACTAGAATATCAGAGATGTTTTGATGATAATCTTCTGCCAGAACACTCATCGTAGCAAGGAGGACCTTTATTATGCTATTGGCTCATCTTATTAGCCTTGTTATAGAGCTGCAGGAGTGAACACAATAGATCATGTAAAGGATATATATTTTACTTGGGCTAGACCTACTATTTTCATTATTTTTTCTGTATCACCACCTGAAAAGCATAAAAAATACTTGGAATTTTCTTTTGTAGTTTTGAAGAGTGGAAGGTTCAGGTTTTGAACTGCAAAAGAAATACAGCTTATATTCACTGCTACTTACTATTATGTTTTAAAGTGTTTTATATTTGTTTGTGTGGGCATGCATATATGAGTGCAAATGCTATGGTACATTGTCTCCTTTTATCATGCGAGCCTTGAGAATGGAACCCAGGTCACTAGGCTTGGTGACAACCATATTTATCCACAGAGCCATCCCTTTGGCCCCTATTAAGTATATTTTGTAGGGTAGTTTAGACAATTTTGTGTGGTAGATGTGGCAACTTCCCTTAATCTAATAATTGAACCATTAAAACCAGCCTCCTAGGCCATTCCACATACATCTCTTATGTTTGAGAAAATCTTTTAGTTCTAGCTATGATTTATTGCAGTCTCATGATCATCTTGGGTCAGTTCTGGGAGAGACCACCAAGTGGTGTGAAGAAGGATGCTGGGATACTGAGGAGAAATGGTCTTACTCTGGTCCCAACATTGGTTGCTTAAGGCCAAGGCTAGAATTATGGCTTCTTGTTTACACTTCTTCTCTTGTTAGAATGGTCATTACAGATAAACTAAAACCAAAGAATTTTGCATTAGCAGAGACGAAAGTGAACTGTTTCATTCCCAATCCAAAGGCAATTACAGGTAAGCCAAGAAACCAGTCCCTCAAATGGGAAGTGCATGGCAGTGAAACCAAGGGCAAAGTTATGGATATGGACCTGACAGAATGAGGACAAGGTGCACTCTTGGCTTCTGTAAACTGAGCAGTGTCCACAGTGCAGGAATGGAGCTTTTTCTAACCACTCTTCTGCATCTATACTTGCTGTCCCAGTATTTGTTTCTGGCCTCAAGGAATCAGAAGGAAGATTTGAGATATTGTGCTTTGGAAGAACTGTGGACAGATGCCACTGAAGCTCAGCTGCTTGCCCTTGCTGTAGTCAGCATCTTGCATCTTCTCTGGAACTGTTGCCTCCACCCACCTTCTGACTGCAGGAGGTCTACCAGCTGGCCTTCCTTGTGCATCTCCAGCACAAGAGCTAGCACCACTAGGTTTCAGGGATAGTAGTATCTTGAATTGTTAGTATATATGCATATATTTGAGGAGAGAGCCAAAGAGATGTCATATTACCAGAAGAGTCTGTAATTCAGGGGAAGTTCATTGATCTATTGGAGCAATGACCAATTTATAGCATCAGTAAAGTTAGAAGAGTGGTATACAGTGCCTTGTAAGAGCAAGGTGTGCCAAGGTGGTGAGAGATGTTTGCAGAGGGAGGTGGGAGCTGTAGATGTTTGGTGGAAGACAGACAGTGACTAGATATGTAGAGAGGAGAAGGCAAATGAGCCAGGTTGGGTAGAGAAATGGTGGTGGGTTTGAGACTAAAATGTGCCCAGGAGAACACCTGTCATATATTGGGTACTTTATACTTTTATACTATGTATGATCTCATGAACTCCTCAAAGCAAGCTAAGGATATGGGTCATACAGTTCTCCATATCACAGTTGGAAACAAATCCTGAGAACAAGTGCCTTGTATACAATTAAGAAATTAGAGCCCAGGTCACTTGGCCTCAAAACTGTTGCTCTCCCTTGCTATCCAATAGCTAGCTACAGCACAAACAGTGATGTTGGAGGAGTAAGCATAATACATTGCACATGGGAACAGAAGGACTGGAGTGAGTGAGAAGCAGGTCTTGTATAGTAATAGTAAGGCTAGTGCCTATTGCGGGGACTCCCATACACTAGCCACAGTGTGAGACTCTATTTCAGGCAATCCTGAAACGATCCTAAGACTGGGAACCATTGTTATAGTTAGTTTGCTAGGGGAACCTAGAGTTCTAAGTAGCCTGTCTAGCTCCCCCAGACCATGGGGGATGTGAATTGGGATGAGTTGAGAATCAGATTGTGTCTGTTTGACTACAAAGACTTCACTCAACTCACACCAGAACATAAGAGCACAAATAAGCCAAAAGGAATTTATCTTCAAGTATTGCAGTCTGAAGAGAACACACACACAAGCCATTAACTAAAATGTTTGTGATGGAGACAAGTACAGGAAAGGTAGTGCCAGAGAGAATGAGTGCCTAGCTCAGAATGGGAACAGAATGTCAGTGACATCTGGGGATAATGTGCCAAGGAAAATAATATTTAGATTAAATGTTAGCTAAGTTTTTTTTTTGAGAACTGGGGATCAAACCATAATTTATTTGTACATGCCAGGCAAGTGCTGGGCTGCTGAGCAACACCACCAGACCTTGTTTGTTGGTTCATTTTTTTGAGACAGGTTTTCACTAGGAGTCCAAGGCTGCCTTGATTAAATCAGTGTACACTGTTGCATTTTTCTTCTCTCACACACAAGTATATCCTCACACTATTTTACTAACATGCACAGCTGGTTTTGGAATCTTAGTTAACACACAGGCCTGTGAGACGTTTCAGCCAGTAAAGGCTCTTGACACCAAGACTGATGACCTGAGTTTGATTCCCAAACCCACATGGTAGAAGGAGAGAACTGACTCCCCAAAGTTGTCCTCTGACCTAAACACACACACACACACACACACACACACACACACACAGAGAGAGAGAGAGAGAGAGAGAGAGAGAGAGAGAGAGAGAGAGGATAAATGGATAAATAAATGTAAAAAAACACTTTTGAAAAAGCAACACAAAGATAGTGACTTGTGAAGACAACGCTTCCCGCTTACACACATTTGCTGACTGTGTGAGATCTGCTGTTTTTAGGGAAGACTCCATCCCTTCCTTTGACCCTGGCAGCAAGTTCTATGGATGAAGCTCAGGGCCAAGGTTATTTCTCATCACGTCACTCTACTGTCACTCTGCTCCAGGGATATTCTCAAGTACATCCACACTGATTAGTTTTTTGATGTTCTAAAACCCAATTTTGTTATAATTTTATGTAATTAAATTTCATTCAGTTCTAAGTGTGTAGCTGATTAGTTGTGACAAATGTATACAGTGGTGTAATCACCATTACAATCAAGTTACAGAATATTGCCAAGCCTGAAGGAGCTCCCCATGCCTTTGGCAGCCATTGGAATCAGTCATAGTAGTAAGCGCTGTGAGGAGCAGCTGGCAAATGAGTCAAACAGCTGGACAGAGCATGGCCAGTCTAAGGCACTAACGTCTACAGAGCATTATCTAGATGCCATATCCCAGGACATAGTCATTGATTTATTCAGACTTCTCAACTCTTTGGAGTCTTCCACTCTACAGAAAAGGAAACTACAGCCCAGGGAATTTCAGTAGCTAGCCCCATGGTTGATTCCATCCAGCTTGTATTTCCTGCAGCATTGCTTTCTGCAGCCAATGGCTAGAGACAAAACATATAAAGAAACACAAAAGGCAAGTATGCAAGACCAGGTACTGTATGATTCCAGTTATTTGAAGTCCTAGAGAGGTAAAGTAGTCAAAGGCTGGTACCATGAGTAGGAAAGGGGTCAAATAGAAGAGATTTTTTTCCTCCAATATGGTTAGAGGTTATTGACTAGAATGGTAATTTCTCAGCTGTACACATTTGCCAAAATATAAATAGATATAAATTATAATTCAGTAATTGCATTTTTAAAAAAAAAGTGTTAGAAGAAAACAACATGGGAAGACTTTGGAAATGCTCCTTTGCTTAAAACTTGAAACAGGAACAGTGAGGTGGCTCAGTGGGCAAAAGTGCTTGCTGAGTAATCCTGACAGCATGAACTTGATCACCAGAACTCACATGAAAGGTGACAACTACCTCCTCAAGGTTGTCCTTTGACTGCTGTGTGGTTACGCGCATGTATGTATGCACGTGCACACGCACACACAAATAATAAACATTTAGAAGTTATAACATCATTATCATATTCAGAAATAAAGCTACTGTTGCCAGGGATATAGTGCAGGAATATTTTTATGAAACTTAGTACTGAAAAAATTTTAAATCTGGCAAAAGATGCATTAGTGTCCAGCGTGACTTTGAAATTAAGCCAGTAAACTCAATTTTCTTGCACTAAATGAACAATTTAAATATGTGCCGTTTCCAAATCCATTGCAAATGACTGCTGACTGAGGATCTGATTAAGCATGGTCCAGAAAGAGCTTGCAAGTAGGACTGTTTACTAACATTTCAATTTCTATGGCTCATTTATTAGACTTGGAATAAAAAGGTGAGAGGGCTGTTTGGGATTGTCTTTAACCTTGATGATATTTCCACTGAAGCAGCATAATGGCTCTTAATTGCTTAAGTGAAGAGAGCATGTTGACGTGTCCTTCTTTGGGCTAAGAGCTTCGAGCCTAGACTATTATGCTAATTCAAGCATTATATACACCTAAGTATTTATGAGGCTGACACCAGTGATGTTGCAGGTAAAGGGCTGTGAAATGGTCTGTAAACAGAGAGAATTGATTTGAGGCCCAAAAGCAGTGCTGGTAAAAGTCACAGCCATTGAACAGCCAACCCTACAATTTCTATCCAGATTGTCAACCTAGGTCAGACAGTGTCAGCAAGGCTATCGTTAGAGATCAGATGGGTGGCTAAATAATACATAAACCAACCACACAGGTACTCTCATGGTGGCAGTCTAGTCCCATCTGGTGTGGCTATGAGCTACATGCACACGAACTTTTGTTATGGAAGTTTCACAGTGCTATAGTTAGTGGATGTTAACATGTTGGTGTCTGATAAAACAAAGGCTTTTAGCTAGACAGTAGTGTGACTTTTCCAGGGATGTGCCAAATAAAGAGACATGGGAAATACAGCCAAATTTTCCATAGAATGAAGCAAGGATGACCATCTGATCTTCTGTATCATTAGCATCATTTGTGTTTCACATTTCTTACCAAATGAGAACCGTGCAAGTTAGCCTCAAGATGATTATGTTTAGAAAAAAATAAAAAAGGAATGCCAGGCAGTAGTGGCACATGCCTTTGATCCCAGCACTCAGGAAGCAGAGGCAGGTGGATCTCAGTGAGTTTGAAGCCAGCCTCGTCTACAGAGTGAGTGCCAGGACAGTCAAAGCTACACAGAGAGACCCTGTATTGAAAAAAAGGGGGGATCGTTTCTATTTAAATTATTATAGGCTCTGCTTTCCAAGACAAGTGTCAGGATGGCCTAACTCTGTCTTTGATTTAAACAGAATTATGCATTTGTTTAATTGACTTTGGTTGACTGGATGGTCCCAGTTTACAGGCCGAAGAAAAAGTCATGGTTCTCTTTCATCGTTAAAACAGAACAAAACAAAAGTGTTCGGTATCAGTAGAGCAAGCTGTTGGAGACACCTTTGCGTAAGTGTTGCCTCATTTTCTTTACTCTTGAGTGTTGACCTTAATTTGTGTGTGTGTGTGTGTGTGTGTGTGTGTGTGTGTGGACTGTGTGAGGTACTTAGGAAAGTGCCCAACACCTAAGCACCCACTAATGGTCAGTATGACTGATAAATATTTGGCCTCATACATTTTTGATACAATTTGTGTCTGAACTAGAACTTTTTTCTTCTTCAGGGTTCATTGAAGTTATTCTGATTCTAAGAATTCTATTAAATATGTATGGTATTCAAAAAGGCAAAAGAACAGAGAAGAACAGAGTCCTGTGCTTGTAATCCCAGCATTCATGAGGGCGGTCAGGGAAAAATGACTTCAAGGCCAGCTTGTGCTACACAGCAAGAATCTGTCTCAAACAAACAAAAGCAAAAACAGTCATCTCCCTTCAATTTTTCTTTTACTCTTCAGTGGAGGTTTTCTGCCAGTGGGCTCAGTTCCACCTAGGAATACATCATTCTCACTTGGTTTCACTGCTTGTGCTGTGTACACTGGCATGCCCCCTGAAGAACAATAGTAGCACCAACACACACATTCATTCAACTGGCTAAACTCTAGGTAGTGTGTGTGTGTGTGTGTGTGTGTGTGTGTGTGTGTGTGTGTGTGTGTGTGTGTGCATATGTGTGTGAATGCCTGTGTGTGCACATGTATTCATGTGTGTGTGTGTGTGCATATGTGTGTGCATATGTGTGTGAATGCCTGTGTGCACACATGTATTCATGTGTGTGTGTGTGTGTGTGTGTGTTGATCACAAGACAACCTGTAGGAATCAATTCTGTTCTTCTACCATCTGGGTTCCAGGGATTGAACTCAGGTTCACAGGCTTGCTATTTTTGCTATTTTGCTTGTGCATGGATTCGTTAAATTCCTCAGCCCCACTTTTAGATGGGGACTTCTAGATGCTGTTTTCCTTTTGTTCCAGTGGTATGTTATTTTCATGTGTTACTAATTCAAGCTATTAGTGTTGGCCTCTTGTATTAGTTAGCAGTTTATGATTTAAACATCTTTCTCTCAGTAGACACCTAGTCAAACATTGTGATGAAATTCAGAACTGTGAATAATGGCATTTAAACAGTATGAAGCCAGGACAACATTTAACCATCAGATGGCTTTTTACTGCCCTTCTAGCTGTTTTCCTCCATCATGTACATTAATAAAAAGGTTTTGGTTTAATTTTGATCAGTTCAAGGGGTCAATGGTATTATGTTTTCTAAAAGTTTAACATGCATGGCCACATCAAGTATGGCATAATTTATAGTTATAAAAAGTTCTGTTTCAAAATCCTGACATGCTATAAATGTCCATTTTAGAAAATGCTTAAGTGTGCTCACGTGGCCTGCTTTGGTTGTAAGCAAAAGAGGTTTCCCAATTTCTTCAACTACCAGTTTGAAGTCAAGGTTTCTTCAAGCCTTTGAACACACAGATGTTTGTTTTAGAGATCGTGTTATTTTACTCCTGTGTAGGTAGAAATGACAGTAATAAGACTCAGCTCATCTTTTTTATTAATTTATTTTTTACATTCCAATCCCTTTTCCCCTTCCCTCCTTCCCTCCCAATGCCCCTACTCCTCCCCCACCTCCCATCTGCTCCATGGAGAGGGTAAGATCTCCCCTAGGAGGTCTAAGTCTGTCCCATCATCTCCTTGAGGCAGGACCAAGGCACCTCTCCACCTCCAACACCCCTGTGTCTAGACTGGGCAAGGTATCTCTCCATATAGAATGGGCTCCACTAAGTCAGTTTGTGCATTAGAGTTAGTAACCTCATATATTGTCTGAGCCACACCATTGTCACCTGTATTAAGGGGGTTTAGTTCATTCTTATGCAGGTTCCCCATTTGTCAGACCCAAGTAAGTGATCTCTCACTAGATTGGGTCAGCTGATTCTGTGGGTTTTCCCTTCATGGTCTTGACTCCTTTGTTCATATTATTGCTCACTTCGATTGTACTCCAGGAGCTTGGCCCAATGGTTAGTTGTGGATTTCTGCATCTGCTTCCATCTGTTTCTGGAAGAGGGTTCTAGCTTCTCTGGGGTTATGCATTGTAGACTGGGTATCTTTTGCTTTATGTCTGGTATCCACTTACGAGGACTCAGACCATCTTTAGAATTATTTTGTTTCAATCCTTCCAGGGACAAGGCTGTCTTAACTAATTCTGAACAATAGTACCAAGATTATTCATAAAGGTATCTGAGGGGGTTCACAGTCTCTGAGTAACCCATTTAGGTCCCACAAGTAAAGCTTCCATCAGAGCAGTCGGTCCTGAAGAATATCTTTAGAGATCACATCCTCTTGAACTCTTAGAGTCAAAGAAATAAACAGCTTACAGGGGTTCTGCGTCCTCTAGGGCCACAGAGACAAGCCTTTATAGTCTATCAGGAGTGACAGATAGATTTTAGTATGTGTGTCATTTCTGATGGGTTAATGGGAGTTGCTCCGAGAGAGGTACTCTAGGACTCTGGAGAGGCATTGTGTAGGATCAGCAGGGGAACTGCTGTGTTCCATTAGCAATGGAAAGGAAGAAGGGGACATTTCACCAGGGCATATCATCCGATGTTAGCATGCTGAGTGATCTTCCCTGGTGCTCACTTTCTTCAATTGAAGACAGTTTTAGTTTAGTGAAGTTGGGCCAGTCTAGATCATTACATCTTGGGGTCCATTTCTGCTCCTGTTTTCCTGTCTCTGACTGTGTGTCTGTCTGTCTCATTCTCTTCCCTCCCTCCCTCCTTCCATCTCCTCCTCTTCCTCTTTCTGTCCCTCTTTCTTTCCTGGAAAGAAAGAATAAGAGATCTTCCTGAGAATTATAAATGTTTACTTCCTTGCACAAATATGCTGTGCAGTTAAGTGCCAGGCACTTGCCAGATGTGTATGAAGAATAGGCAAAGGTGGTCTCTCTTATTTGTTCAAAATACCTTTACTAAATAAGTTAAAATATGGAAATTCACTAAAATCCTTAGAGATGTTCTGTGCTCAATAAATATGAATTATCCTTATATACAGGATTTAGTTAATGTATCTGGTTTACAGTATCTCTTTACACCTTTTGCAAGAAGGAATGTGGGAAATACTCTACTTGGAAGCTGAGAGACCTGGCGTCTGGTCCTGGTTACATCACTAACAAGTTCAAGCATTAGCCTTGAGCAAGGCCTTCTACTACCCTGCCTCCATTTCCCATCCCTGAAGGGGGAGCTGGTCCCTACTTCCCCTGTGTGTGTCTGGTCATATGGTACTTAGAATAAAAAAGTAATGCAGCCATTGCTTTGTGTAGAATCATCATGGAATTTCAAGTTAAATAAAGGAGAGAAATAGGAACTTAGACATATTATAAGTTGAAATATTAAAAATATTGGGGTTTGTGGGAGAAAGACAAGAATTTAGCCTGTCTAGATATATGAAGACTAAAGCAGGCCTGAGTTCTGATGTGGCCTCTGGCACTTAGAAATTCTTTGGAAAGACATGGCAATTGCTGTAAACCCCAGTTTCCTTATCTATTCATTGAGAGTGACGATAGTGTCACCTCAAAGGGCTACATGTTGGAATATATGATGCATGACAAACTTAGTACACTGGCTAGCATATAATGTATTTTCAATATGCTAGCTACTGTCACATTGTTTGACAATGCTATATTTTTAAAAAGATTTATTTGTATTTTATTTTATGTGTATGGGTGTTTGCCTGCATTATGCAATGCACTGTATGCAAGACTGTTGTCTACAGTGGCCAGAAGAGGGCATTCAGTCCCCTGGAACTGGAGTTACAGGTGGTAGTGGGTTGCCATGTGGGTGTTAGGAACCGATCCAGGTCCTCTACAGGAAAGCAAGGACTCTCAACCTCTGGATCATCTCTCTAGCCTCACCTTGTTATTTGTATATACATAAGGATATGGTGACATTTTAAATTTTGTCAGTATAATTTCTCACATTTGTTAATGATTACCAAGTGCCATTATATAGTGTCACAATGCCTTGTGCAGCATTTGGGAGAATACTGATAGATATGACCTTTAAATCACTCTTTAGATTTAATTCTCATACACACCTGGAAAGATGGATATGAAAACCAGAGAAGGCCTTGGGGACCTAGAGAAGTTAGCCCATTGCTGAGGATAGCAGACTAAGAAACAAGTACTCCCAGAAAAGGATTGGAGTGCACAGCTCTGACTTCAAATTCCAATACTAATAAGATGACGCGCATGCTATATCACTATTGTCCCTATTCTGTGTGTTCTCTTGACTGTTCAGTGTATGCTCTTTGTGTGGTACTGGGTATCAAATCTAGGCCTCAAAGAAGCCAGGCGGTTGCAGAGCTACATACTAAGCACCACCCCATTTCTTCCACCTTTCATTTCAAGACAAGTTCTTACTAAGTTTCTTGGGTGTCCTTGAACTTGTGGCACTGCAGACATGATCCAGCAGGCCCGGCTTACGTATGCTTTTGAATATTTGCTATGTTAGACGCCATAACAACTCAAGGACAAGGGAAACGTAGTTAAAATTCAAAAAGAAATTTCAGACTAACCCAATGAATTAAAATGTGTAACCACTGCCCTTTCTTGACCTAATTTTCTTGAAAGGATCATTTCAAATTTGACCTTAAAGTTAAAAACAAACAAACAAAAACAAAGTAGATGTGACTACAGACACACCCACCATTCTCATCATTTACATGAGTTTCTGAACACATACCTAACAACAGTAGGTTTGGGTCTCATAAGACCTCCCTCTCCACCTGTTCCTTACTGTTCTTTACAGCCATCTTCAGACAAGGTCAAATACTCATGAAAGTGGTATTCAGCATGAAGTCTGTAGTCTGAGTTTTCTTTGGGTTGCCCAAAGAACACAGAGACTTATTATTAACTATGAATGTTCAGCCTTAGCTTAGGCTTGTCCCACTAGCTCTTATAACTTAAATTAATTTGCTTTTATTAATATGCATTTTACCATGTGGCTTTTTACCTTTCTTTCATTCTGTATGTCTGACTCTCTCCATGTCTTGTTCCCTTGATTATCTCCTCCTTCTTTTCTCTTACCAGAAAACCTGCCCATACCTCCTGCCTAGCTATTGGCCATTCAGCTTTTTAATTACACCAATTACAACAATATACCTTCACACAGTGTACAAATATCCAACCACAGAGGTCTGCACCTTAGTTCTTCAAGGTTGGTAGCATTGCTGGCACCCGGAAAAGCCCACCCTGCACCTCTGCTGTGATGAGCAGACATTACCTCCACCCAGACTCATTTATGTTCATAGTCCTCGAGTCTGTCTGGGGCCTGTCTTGCTGCCCAGACACACATTTCTTCCGTTGACTTTCAGGGGAATTGTTCACTCCAGAGGTGCAAATAAAGACTGAGTGAGGCACCTAAAGCAAGCTAGGAGGTGTGGAAAATGCCAGCGTTGAATCAATTCATCTGGTTTCATCTTCATTTGCTTTCCCCTGTGGCTGTTTCTATACCAGTCAAGTACAGCCTTTTTAAATTCACAAACTGCTACAAGAACACACTGTCCAGAGCACAAGGATTATGGGTGGTTTTTGTGTGCATGCATACATGTGTGTGGAACCCGAGGCCAGCCTTGGGTGTCATTCCTTTGGAGCCATCCACCTTGTTATTTCTGAGACAGTCTCTCATTGGTCTGGAATTCAAGTAAGGGAGGCTGACTGGCCTGCAATTCCCCAAGGATCCTATGCCCACCTCCCCAGTGCTGAGATTACAAGTGTGTATCACTATATCTAGCTTTTAAATTAAATTGTGTGTGTGTGTGTGTGTGTGTGTGTGTGTGTAGCCACACCCATTACACCATTTTTGTGGAGGTCAGAGGACAATTTTGGGAGTCCATTTTCTCCTGCCAACTTGTGTTATTTGATCCAGGGACTTGTGTCCAAGTGCCACTCCCCACTGAGCCCGAGTTTTTTTTGTGTGGGTTCTGGGGATAAACTCGGGCCCCCAAGTTTGTGTGGTAAGCACTTTGTGACCCGAGCCACAGCTTTAAATGTACTGTGTCTGTGGACATGGCCGCTGGAACACTGGGACTTGGTTTCGCAGAGGTAGTTATAGGCTGTAACGGAGGAGAAAAGGGTTAGGGGTGGAATGCCGGTTCAACATGCTGAACCAGAGATGGGAGCAGGTCAGCAAGCCAGGAGACCTCTGGCTGAGGTGACAAGGAAAATTCAAGGTTACCAGTACAGAAGGAAAAGCCCCTCTATCCATTGGTCCATATTGACCTACTCAACACTGGGTAGAAACGCTGTCTTCTCCTTTTGCACATTTAACTTGTCAACTTTTGGGGGCTTACTTCATAGACATGAGTGACTGATAATTAATTTGCCATGGAGAATTAATATGCATTTCTAGTTTGGAATAGTAAAACTAGGCTGTGGGTTCAATTCCTCCTGCTTGGCTGCCAAAAGGAGAGCGTGCGTCTACACTACACAGGTTTGAAACGAAAGGCTCCCAGCATGCTGTTCTTTCCCTGGGCTTTGAATCTTGGGTGTGGGGATGGCAGAGAGCTGTGTACAGTGGCAGAAGCGGCGGTGGGGGGGGGTGTCACCTGCTTCCTTCTTAAGGACTGGTTTCTCATCTTGCCCTAAGTAACAGTACACTGGGATCCTGTTGTCACCGTGTCTCCTGATGGAGAGATGGACACATCCATCTATATGTGTCCATGTATATACTTTTACCAGCTGAGCATTTCTGGAGCCTTGACCCTTTCATTTTACCTTTGCCTTTCTTTGTCCCCTGAATGACCGGCATAACTCATCTGATTATCTATTATCTTGTTATTGGACATAAATTTTACAAGCTGTTGAGAGTGCGGAAAATCAATACCTTTTAAATGCTGTTTATGTGTGATTAACGGTTAATATCCTCACAAATTATTTAATGTAATAAGGTCATTTATCTTTTGCATGGGCTTGGTATCCTGCAAAGAATAATAGAATAATAAATGAGGACACTGGTAAAGAGGATATTTCAGATGCTTTTCTGTGCAGTTTTATTACCCATATCCTCTTTACAGCCACAAAGCTGCACTATGGTTATTTTATGCAAGTAATAAAATTAGCCTGAGATGGAATTAGCAGACTCGGGGCTCTTTATAGGTCAAGTCGGTGCTTTATGAGCCTGCGACTCCCTAGTGCTATGTTCATGAGGCTAGTTAGAGGGGTCTTTAAGCATGATTTAATATGTCCATGCTTCAGAAAATAGTTAAATAGCTAATTAAATGGAGGAGTTAATTTACATATTAATTGCCCTTCCAGTAATATTTATATTGATACCTGCATGAGAAGCTCGTGTCTTCATTGCCTTTCATCATAGTTAGTCTGAGCAAATATGGTGGGGAACTTTTTTGTTTAAACTGAAGTTTCTCTTTATTGTCACAGGAGAGTTGTTGTATTCCCTGGAACAGCGGAGTACATCTGGCCTCATGCTTATGCGTTTGCAGAAGCCTTTTGTTGTAGAATAATTAGGAAACACAGCCGAATATTCAAAGAGTGGTGTGAGTGTGTGTGTGTGTGTGTGTGTGTGTGTGTGTGTGTGTGTGTGTGTGTGTGTGTGTGTGTGTGTGTGTGTGTGTGTGTGTGTAAGGGGGGTGGTTATGTTCTTGGATCTTTGCCCGAATAAAAGCTGGTGATAATTATGATAATCATGGTTCTTCAGTCTAGAAGTCCTCTGGGAGATAATATTGTGGCCATGTGTTGAAATTAGCATAACATTTTACCTGCAGTTATGAGGGAATATTATCAACTCAAAACCTTCAAGTAGTAAAAGAATGGCTTATGAAGGGAAAAAGCACCTGAGAGTGATGGGTTTAACAAATACAGTTGAAGCAAGCAGCTGTGTGCAGATTCCTGCTTCCAACCCCGCACAATGTATCATGAGAGAATACTGCCGTCTGCCCACTTACTTCTCTTCCCTTAATCAGAGAATCATCTTTAATAACTGAGGAGTGTTTTAATGTACTAAGGCTGCTGTTTTAATGCGTGGCATCTCTATTTACAGCAGGAAAGCTCCAGGAAACACCTTCTCCTCGTGCTGCTGCTGTTGATGCTTTCATCACTGCTGCACGGCCGGGAGTTTGCAGCAAGGCCCGGGGCTCTGCCAATGGAGCAGCTTTTCATCGGATGGTGCTCCCTTCTGACCTTGGTGCTCTAGCTTACAGCTCCAGGAGGTGGTGGGGTGATGGAGTCAAGACAAGGGTGGAAGGCCAGGGAGAGATCAACTGTGCACAGACAATTACAATGGGCTCAAAACCCCAGAACATTTACCTTTTCCGACTGAATGGCTCTATAAAATGGACACCTGCCATGTTCCTAGCATGAATCACTGTACTTAGAGGCACACACAAGTGCAGTGCAGTCACGCCTAGTTGCTCACTGATGTATCAGATCCAGCGCTCAGGGTTCAGTGCCTGAGCCAAATGTTAAAGTTATTTGTTCTTGTCAATAAACTAAACTTTACGGTGACCCTCTGTTTTTATTATGCCACATGTATTTTAAGAGGTGGCTGCTGCTTGAGCTGGTAGCCAGTGCTCTAGTGTGGCCTGCTGAATGCCAAGGAAGCGTGCTTCCCTGGAGACACTTCAAGGCTGCCTAGGCCTGTGAAGTTTTCTCCTGGTTCCAGGGAGGCCTCCTTCTGTATGCACCCCCACAGGGCAGCCTTCTGGGGTCTCTGGCTTCAAGTGCGGTGTTGCCTGGTTCTCTGGCTACTGAGACAGTGTTTGGAAATAAAATGTGAAAAAAACATAAAGCAACAAAAGAAACAAAACAAAACCTGACCTCTAAACACACAGCTAGTGTCACAGAGAGTGAAATGCCCTGTGCTAAACCAGCCTATGTGCACTAATAGCTTTCTGTTGGTCTCTTCTAGGCACAGAAATAACCACACATCCCTGCCTGTTGATCAGATACAGCCCAAGACCAGGCTCAGGGTGAGCATGAAGATGGGGCCTGTTGTCTTGAGGTTTGGACTAGTCTTTCTTAAAAAAAAATTCTTGGCAGAGAAAAGTTACTGAAATCCAAAGATCTTTAAAAATGTTTATTACTTTTATTTCTTTGTGTGTGGAGATATTTGGGGCATATACCACAGTGCTCTTGTGAAGATTAGATGACAATGTAGGTATCTCACTCCATCATGGGGGTTATGGGGCCTGAACTCAGGTTGTCGGGCTTGGTGGCAAGCAACTTTACCTGCTGAACTACCTTGTTGACCTAAAAGATAATTTTAAGAACAGAGCTTTGGCTAGCAGTTATTTTTATTGTCTCCTTCATAATGTATTGCTACAAAGAAGCAATATTCCCTGTGAACCCTCTGCTGTCAGGTGCTGGCTAAGGAGTGAGTACTTGGTCACCTGCTGGGGAGGGAGAAACAGAAGGCTTTTTTGGTCCAGACACTGGATAATATAAAGAAGCAAAATCAGTAAGATTTAATTCACATTAAAATCTTAGGAGTTTAAAATAACTTATATCCCTTCTTCCAGACCATACCTACCCTGCCCCCCTGAAGTGTGTGATAGGCAATCACACCTCCAATGCCTCTGTGTAATGGCCCTTCTGATTTGCACAGAAGCTTTGCCAGTGTTCAGCACTGTTACAATGGGCTACAAATAGCAAGTCACCCAGTACCTGGTGCACAATGACCTGAGCAAGCTCAGCCCTGGTGCTTCTAACACAGAACCAAATCTGTGGGTTGCTAAGTGGATGGCACCGATGGCATGCCACGTATTGCTGCCTGTAAGTAATGGGGATCCAGATGTGTGAGAATCTGGGTGGTCCTGAGAGACTCCCCCCTCCCACAGACCTGCAGCCACACTGCAGCAGCTGGATGGATGGAGCAGGTGCATTGGAACAGAGGTCTCATGTTCCCAGTCAGTGGAGCTGTGTGGTGAAGGTGCTTTCTGCCCCCCAGCAGATGAGTACATCACAGCCATTAACCCTTCTCCCGCCTCAAACCTTTTTAATACTTAACAATTGGAATTTAAGCAACAGAATAAAAATATGTAACTTTGGATTTTTTTTTTGTCTAAGACAAAATGAGGTGTGAAGATTGAGTTTTGTTTTATTTTCATGTTTCCTGATTCCACTCTTCACCCTAGGACCCCAGAAGTGGATACTTGTAGCAATGACTGACAACAGCTTTCACTGAGCACTATGGAGAGGCACTAGGTAGACTACATGGCCCGCAGACCATCCTTCCTATCTGCCATAGCTTTGGAATGTGGGTACCATTGGAAGAAATGAAGCAAGGCAAGGTCTGCATGGGACACAGCATGGAACTCCAAATACCTTGTCCAGGCTGCCAAGCACTGGGGAAGGCAGTAAACACCGACTTACCAAAAGTACATTAATATTTTTATACAAAACTATTCATGAGCTCATGAAAAAGAAAAGGAATGCATTTGCACAATGGAAGGTTATGTCCTCTTTCTCTTTGAAATGATTGAAATCACATAGATTTTTTTAAAGAAAAGTTTTAGATTTACAGAAAAACTTAAAAAAACAAGCCCCTCCTCCAAGATGGTAAAGGTATTGACTTTGCATTTTGTCTCGTGGAGGCTTTTGGAATAAAGCTTTACTATTTTTATAGTACTTTCATAGATGATCACTGACCTTTGGTGACTACGCCTCATCATTGGTGGTGCTGTCACTTTCAGCCTTTCTTTCTGTGATTTTTCTCATCAAGTCTTCCATTGTTGTCTTTAATCTGACGTTAGAGCCAGGGGTAACCATGAGTAGGGACAACTGAGGCTTGGAGTCAGAAGCTACTGAGCTGTCTGGGCAAGTTAACTTCCTTGAGAGCCTCAGTTTTCTTCTCTGGACAATGGGGAGAGTGAGAACAGAATGAGTCTGTGGTGGTAGCATTGTAAGCTAGGGCAGTTCAACCACACAGTCAGCGCCATGCTGAGTACTTATTACAGATCCGGGCCAGCAGTCACACAGCTTTGCACTTTGCCTTATTGTGTCCCTCAGACCTGAACTGGCACATGTTCCAAAGCTTGTCGAGCTGTGTTGAGAACTGGATTAGGGATGTAAACCCCCAAACAAGACAGGCCTTGCACATACACTGATTCCCTCTGCAGCCTAAGACCTTCCCTGGTGCCTTCCTGGGAATAAGTGACCCCGGCTTCCATAAGCTCTTCTCTTCAAACACTTCACAGTAAAACCCTTCAGCAAACTGTCTTATGCTTAGGTGTTTTACTTTAGGACATGGAAAAGATGTATGATCAATGAAACATATGGTTAAATTAAGTGATAGAGTTTGGGGTTTAAAAAAAAAAAGCTTTGGACAATATTACTTTCTCTCTGACTGAGAGGGCTCGGAATGGCCAGGGATCTTTGATTCTTGGAGAACACAATTTAAAAAGAGAATTCTCAGCAGGGGGCTGGTACCACACACCTGTAATTCCAGCACTTGGGACTTTGGGGCAGAAGTTCAACCCCAGTGACTGGCATGTCTCTATAGGAGACCCTGTTTTAGAAAGCTGA
Source organism: Cricetulus griseus (assembly GCF_003668045.3). Classification (NCBI taxonomy): domain Eukaryota; kingdom Metazoa; phylum Chordata; class Mammalia; order Rodentia; family Cricetidae; genus Cricetulus; species Cricetulus griseus. The sequence continues at coordinate 50,208,193 of NC_048595.1, read as the reverse complement.
AAGGAAAGAAAGGAAAAGAGAATTCTAAAAATCTACATATTTATTTATTTATTTATTTATTGAATATTTGACAGTTTATTTATGGAGTGTTTTATAAGCTACAGTGATGGGGGATGTCCTTTTGTGCATTGTGAATATGTGTTTCTCTTATTGGTTGATGAATAAAGCTGTTTTGGCCAATGGACAGGCAAGATATAGCCAGGCAGGAAGTATAGGCGGGGTTAACAGACTAGGAGAATGGTGGGAAGAGAACTCAGAAAGTAAGTCACAAGAGAGACTCCATGTAGCTGCCAAGGGAGCGAGAGGTCCGGGCATCACTGGTAAGCCAAGACCATATTGAGATACACAGATGAATAGAAATGGGTTGATAATTAAGAGAGAGCTAACCAATAAGAAGCCTGAACCATCAGCCAGTTTATAGTTAATATAAGACTCTGTGTGTTTATTTGGGACTGAACGGTGGCAGGACTAGGCTAGACAGAAACTTCCACCTACACTACAGCCTACCTTTTGTGGAAACTCTGCCTTCCTGACACCCACCCTTGCTCCACTGAGATGGTTCCAGGCCTCTCTCTCTCCATTACCTATCTGAGGGGGAATATTAGCCCCAAATAGACTTAGTTGCAAAACTTCTTTTGGAATGCTTCCTTCATTATGAACACTTCTTAAATGGAAGTCCAACTGCATTTCAACCTGGACCCATGCCTCATCATGTGGGTGCAATGCTTCTGGGGAGAGAGAGTTGCGTGAGGCCAAGCTGTTGTCAGTAGCATAGTGGTGCTCTTGGTAGATAGCCTGTGCTATTACTATCAGAGTGTTCTATGTATTTGTCAGAAATTGGGCCATTAGTATGGGAAAGAGTAAAATAGCTCATAATTTAATTTGGAAGTATCAATAGGGAGAAGTGATTTTATTTAAAGCCATCCTTACTTTGTTGACTCACTAAAATGTTCAGAAAGAATGGCAAGCCTAGAAACAGCAAATGGTTGCAGCACTGGAGGAGCTGAAATCATGGCACTGTCTTACAGAGAGGAACTAGGGAGTCCCAGCCAAATAGTGCCAGCTTAGGAACAGGGAATATACCAATCGAGTTTGTCACAAATTGTCATAGGACTTGAACTCACATGAAGAGGCTTCTGGCTAAGCAAGAACAAACATCCATAAAGGTAGTAACTACAATCTATTAAAACCCACCAGAAGTTATTGAAATCCTGATTTCATAGTGCTAACAAAAAAGAGACAAGAGAGGGTGAGGAGTGGGGACAACAAGGCGGTGGCAGACATAAAGAGAGCCAGCAAGCACTCGGGCCCTATGGAAAGATGCTAGTGAACCAACTTATTAGTCTGAAAATGGGAAGGAACTGGAGAGAATCAGCATGTACCTTGCCTTTTCTGTGTGAATTCTAACTAGATACTCAGGAAGGAGATGAAGGAATGTGTTTGTTGTTGTTGTTTTTCCCAGTGCTATGTATTGAACCCTGAGCTTTCAGCATCTAAGCAAATGCTCTGTCACTGAATTACTTCCTTGGCCTAGGAGTGTGTTTTTATAAATATGTTCAAGCTAATAAACAAATACAAGGAGATGGAATGAGACTATCTGTAACTTCCAAAGAATGAATGGATCTGGAACTTAATTAAGCTAGTGTCATCAAATAGACACTGATACCACAGATCTACCAAAGAACGCATCCCACCTAGAAAAAGGAAACCAGGCTGAGGCCTCCCCTCTGCTGATCGCCCCTTCCTCGTACCACTCAGGTGCAAGTAACGATACCTTTTCTATATGACTTCTCCTCCACGTGCCCAGCACACACAAGTGTGCTGTTCCTTGTGTCCACTCACCTGATTATTGCATGTTTCCCCGTTTCTACCCCTGTGTTTCACAGTCTAATTTCCACCTAGCAGCTAAATGACCATTTTAAAAATGCAAGTCACTGCATGGCAGTCCTTTTCTCAAAACTGGTTTCCCATTAACACTTCTCTCTCCTCAGCCCCTGTGTGTGTGTGTGTGTGTGTGTGTGTGTGTGTGCGCGCGCGCGCGCGCGCGTGCCATGCGAGTTCATTGAGATAACAGATTGCTACATGGCCTAGGCTGATCTGAAACTATTTATTTATTTATTTGGACATGGGATCACTCTGTCGATCATGCTGGCATTGGGATCAGATCTCTGCCTGCCTCTGCCTCTTGAGTGCTGGAATTAAATTTGGGCACCACCATGCCTGGCTATAACTCTTTTTTTTTTTTTTTTTTTTTTTATAGCCCAGGCTGGTTTAATCCCTTGATTCTCCAGCCTGAGTGATGGGGGATGGGTCATGGGTCACATTGCCCAGCTCCAGCTAACTCAGATAATATCAGAAGCCTTGACCATGGCTAACAGGATAATCCAGGATCTGTTCCAAACCAGCTACTCTCTCCCTAATCTTACTGCTCTTAGCCATGTGGTCTCTTCTGCCATTCAGAAATGCTGGAACACATTTCCCTCTCAGCATCTTCCCGTGCACAACTGTTTCCCTGGTCTCCTTTGCTTGGCTTGTGCTTAGAAACAGCTCCTGCTGGTCAGGCAGTTTTGACTTTCTTGTATCAGCTTCACTACTGGTACTGTTAATTCCTTTTGACCCATGTCGTTATTTTTATACCACTTGCTAGTATGTGTTTATTTATCATCTCTCTTCCATTTGATCATAAGCTCCAGAGGCACGGACCATATTTTGTTCTGTGTCTTCTGGAATAATGCCTGATTATATAGTATGTGCTCAGCAAGTACTCTTGGAATGAATGGATGAGTGTGTTCATGAGGTACTGTGCTGTAGTGCATTGCTTTAAACCACATTCAGCCACCATAGCTCATGGAAAACAACAAAAAAACATTCTATTGTCTTTTGTCCCTTTTTAGGGGTGGTGGGGGTTCAAGACAGGGTTTCTCTGTGTAACAGACCTGGTTCTCTTGGAATTTGCTTTGTAGACCAGGCTGGCATTGAACTCACAGAGATCCACCTGCCTCTGCCTCCTGAGTGCTAGGATTAAAAGCGTGTTTTTGTACTACTAAACATCTATGCCTTGTGATTTTATATCATTAGTGGTGTTTCTGAAATCTTATATTTATAGTTTGTGTGTATGTGCATTAGAGATCTGATTGTATTTCTGGGCTGTGTTTCTGTGGGAGCAAAGTATCTGAGCTCCATAACAAACTTGAAAATTTTATCAGGAAAGAAATGAGTCTGGCGGGCATTGGTGGCACAGCCTTTAATCCAAGCACTCAGGAGGCAGAGGCAGGCAGATCTCTGTGAGTTCGAGGCCAGCCTGGTCTCCAGAGCGAGTGCCAGGATAGGCTCCAAAGCTACACAGAGAAACCCTGTCTCAGAAAAAAAAAAAAAAAGAAAGAAAGAAAGAAAGAAAGAAAAGAAAAGAAAAAGAAATGAGTTTGAAAGCCTAGAGAGGGGACAGAAATGAAGCATTCCAGTTATTGGTAAGCCATGCTGTATGATAGGTGAGAGTTTTGAACTGTATCATGATCACACTTTCTACTTGAAGCAGTGTCAGTCAGTGAGTCCACAGGAGGCGGCTGCAGAAGACGATTTTCGCTGTCACATTCTCTCAGAGCCACTAGGTGGTGCTGTCAGAGATGTGTGGTTTTCATTTGTGACTGCCAGGCTGAAATAATGCAGAAACTTTGAAGTTGAGCAACTCAGGTTTTTGAAATAACAGTAACATCACATAGTTATTGTAAACCATAAATAAAAAGTGAAGAAACATTCAATTGAGTGTTTAGAGAAAAAACCACCACGAATAGCATTAGTAGAATTAACAAGGGCTTGGGTGTTAAGTAGTGCTTGTTTTGTATCTGATCATGCCAGTGCAGTCTTCCTACCAGCTTCCCAGAATGACTAGGAAATATGTAGGATGCATATCTTGGTAAGTGTATCAAATTAGCTGTTTTTTTCTGACTTGGCACATAGAAGGGAGATAATAAAACACAAGTTAAGTGAATTTTGAGAACGTAGTTATGTAGTTCATGAAGAACAACTGTCCCCCATATTGGCATTCCGTCTTGCAGTGCATTTCTTTTAGTTTATTTATATTATTTTATGTGCATTGGTGTTTTGCCATGAGTGTCAGGTTCCCTGGAACTGGACTTACGGGCAGCTGTGAGCTGTTATGGGGGTACTGGAATTGAACCCAGGTCCTTTGGAAGAGTGATCAGTGCTCTTAACCACTGAGCCATCTTTGTAGCCCCCAATAGTGCACATTGTTTAACACCAATGGATTTACAGAGCTATTATGTAGAGTCCTCCATTAACATTTCCCTAAAAGCACTGTGCTTAATTGGTTGAGCAACTCAGAAAGAATAAGTCCAAATACAGTGTCTCATGTGGTATTTCCCCCTCTCGAGGTCTGGTCTCAGGGGACTGTGTCCCAGAATGGCAGAAGCCAGCATGGACTCCCTGGGGTTTCATTTTCACTAAGTTACACTTTTAATGGAACTTACTGAAACAGAGTTGGGTGCCAGCATTGGCTCAGGACAGCTGTACCCTACAGAATCCCTCGGAGTTACTGCACAAGGAGCAGAACCCAGTGCCCTTTTGCATAATACCCATCTCTTTTCTCTCTCTGACTCAATTGTGGAAGTTTCTATGCCAACAAAAGGTTATTTCAATCTACTGTGTTAATGTCTTTGAACTGCTGTGAACAAAGTACTATACCAGATGTATGGAAGGGGAAAGAAAGGTGATGTCATCTCTGCCTTCCAGAAGCGTCCATAGTAACTGATAGAATGAGAAAAACATATACCTTCAAGAGGGCACATAGCACTCACTTCCAAGTCTCTTGACTGCCACTCAGTAACAACAGAATTTCTGAGGCAGAGAGAAGGGGCAGGAACTCAGGAACACCCAGAGTGACAGCTCAGCTTGCATCTCAGAACTCCTCGGTAGGGGTGGGGTGTTTGTCTGTGGAATCTGTATTTCCAGTAAGCATCATGAGTCCTGTGTGCACTGAGGTTTGAAACACATTGCTATGGTGTCCAAGAGGGCTGCAGACAACACTGGAGGTTTCAGAAAGGAAATGAGAGTGCATGCCTAACATGCTGTCTTACGCAGCAGACATTTGCTAATCCACCCATGTCTTTGGACTCCAGTCGTCATTATCACCACCATCATTGCCCATTTTAGAGTAAAGAAGTCAAGGTATGGAGAGGTTCAGTAATTTGCCCATGACACACATAGTCAGGAGAGGTGCCTGATTTGAATCCAAAGCCCAGTCTTTCAACCAGTTTCCCAGTACCCTCCTACAAATGCTGTCTTTCAGAGAGGCCTCAAAGAGGCCTCCAAGAAGTACAGAATTGCCCAAGTAGAAGTCATAGGCATAATGATACATTTTGAAATGTAATTATATCCAATGATGATGGGGGAGGTCCTTCTGTGTATATTTTTGTCATACTGGTTGATAAATAAAGTACTGTTGGGCAATAGGAAAGCAAGATAGGTGGGACTAGGAGTCAAGGGGGATTCTGGGAAATGTAGTAACGAGATCCATGCAGGAAGTGACATAGCAGGCAGACTCAGAATGTAAGCAGGGACAAGAAGGAAATTGTCTTCTTGCTCTTCCTCTTCCTCCTGCTCTCTTCTGTATGGAGCTGCCATGTGATCCTGGGAAGAGGATGCCAGTGGAAGGCATCCTCCATAAGATAAGTATTATAAAATATATAGATTTATGATAATTAAGACTGAGCTAGCATATAAGAAGTCCTACTCAATTGGCCAGCAGCACTATAAACTAATATAAGACTCTGTGATTATTCTGGGGTCCCACATGGTGGCGGAGCCTGGGCAGATGGAGTAAAGATTTATCATTACACAACAAGAACTATTTGTTGTTAACTATTTGTTGATAACTGACATAACATATGGCTCTACTTAGAGATAAAAATATTCTCACAGAACATATGTGCTCCCTGCAAAGTGAATGATTATTAAATGGTAGATTTGGGTTTATTCCCGTCCCTTGGTATCCGCTGCATTAATGAAGATGCATTTAGCTACCAGTAACGGAAACTGCAATACAAAGCGACCTGAATGATACAGAAATATGTTCTCACATGATGGGAGCATCAGCAAGTCCTGAGGCAGGATAGGTTTCAGGTTGGTTAATTCAGATCTCAGCAATGCCATCAGACCCTAAGATGAACGCAACCTTGCTGCCTGCTTAAATTGGGGTGGTTTTATGGGTTGTGTTGTGCCTCTCCAAATATATTCAATTATAATTCCCAGTATCTCAGAATATAATTTACATGGGAATATAATATTTATTACACTTATTTTTCTTCTGTGTGAATGTGTGTGTGCACATGCTGGCCTTTGTGTGCCACAGTGTGTGCATGGAGATTAAAGGATAACTTGTGGGAGTCAGTTCTCTAACTCCAACATACGGGTCTCAGGGAGTGAACTTAGGTTGTCAGGCTTGCTGGGAAGTCCCTTTACATGCTGAGCCATTTTGCCAGATGGAAATAGAATTTTTATAGAGATAATGAATTAAAGTTATCATAGGACTAATATGAGCAGTGTCCTTATACAAAAGAGAAACATGGACACAGAGACAGACACACGTGGAAGGAAGATAGTGTGAGACAGCAAAAGGAAAGATGGCTGCATGACTGGAACGATATGCTTCACAGCCAAGCAAGGGATATATATATATATATATATATATATATATATATATATATATCCATCCAACTCCCAAATGAAGAAAGAAACGAAAACTAAATTCATGGCCCTGCTGATACCTTGAGTTTCAGCTCCTAACCTCCAAAATGATGAAGTCATATTGCTTTGAGCCCCCAAAGAACTAGCTCTGTGTTGTTTCCTGCTTCTTTGATGCTGCTTTCATGCTTCGGCTGGTATATGGATATCCACTACACCTTCAGGGTTACAATCAGACAATGTGTCTTTACTTGGCAAGAAAACTCTTCTTTGCAGGTGCTCAGCAAGCCTTCTCTCCACTTTGATGGTCAAAATCCCATGCCTTTTCCAAGAGTCAGCAGTGGCTGTGTTAGGTACTTTTCTATTGCTATGACAGAATTACCCAAAAACAGCTTAGAGGAGAAAGGGTTTGTTCTGGCCTACAGTTTTAGAGGGATATCATCATCATGGGGAGGAAGGCATGGCAGCAGGCGTGTGAGACTGGTTGGTACGCACACAGGGATCACAGACAGAAAGGGCATGAGGTGGAGCCAGGCTATACAACCTCAAAGCCACACTCAGTGACGTACTTCCTCCAGCAAGACTCCACTTCTTAGAGGTTCCTTAACCTTCCCTCACAGCACCACCATCAGGGGACCAAGTATTCAAATACATGAGCTTATGGGATGACATTTCTTGCTTAAACCACAAAAGTAGCAAAGGCAATAAATAGTTTGATCAGTTTGACCTGCTTGCTGTGAATTTGTCTGTGTCCTCCATAATCTGTGTTAGGCCCCGATGTGATTGTTTTTCGAGATAGACCTTAGTTTTAGCTACTCTTCCTGTTGTTGTGGTAAATATCTTGACAAGCAACTCAAGGGATAAAGGGCATATTTAGATTCCCAGTGCAAAACAAACATAGTTCTTGGGAGCTTCACACAGCTCCAAGGGCTGGAGATAGATGGTCACATTGCACCAACATGTGCTCAGCTTAATGTCTACTCTCTACACAGTCCAGTTCCAATCCCAGAGATTACTGCTACTTGCAGTGAGCAGGTATTCCTATCTCAGTTAGCCTAATCAAGATAATCACTCATAGGCATGCCCAGAGGATCATCTCCCACATAATCTAGATCTCATCTAGTTGGCTGGTGAGATTAAGCATCAAAAAAGTAATTGAAACTAAATGAAATCATGAAAGTAGAGCTGTAACCCATTAGGATTGGTGGTCTTAGGAAAATAGGAAGATTCTCTCTCTCTCTCTCTCTCTCTCTCTCTCTCTCTCTCTCTCTCTCTCTCTCTCCTCCCTCCCTCCCTCTCTTCCTTCCTGCATCCCTCTCAGAAAGGCTATGTGAGCACACAGAAAGAAGGTGAACTGTAAGCCAGGAATAGAGCTCCCAACAGACACTACCTAACCCTGATTTGGGCTTTACCAGCTCTGGAACCGTAAAAAAAATATGTTTGGGTTGTTGAAGCCACCTAATCTATGGTATTTGTTAAGTCATCAAGAATTGACTATGCATCACCCTTATGTGTGGATATCTTAGAGGCTGAGAGTGGGGTTCAGTTGGGAAAGTGCATCCTACACATGAGGTCCTGAGTTTGAATCCCCCCCCAAAATCCCACATTAAAATCTGAGCATGGTGACCTAATGACTACATTATCTATTTAACAAATATGTGATGAATCCAAGGTGTTTCAGTGAGTGCTCACCTGTGCATGCAAATTTGATTTCATCTTTAGTAAGTAGTAAAGTTATATGCTTGCCAAAAAAAATAAATAAGTGACACACTGGAAGACAAATGTCACACAATTTCAATTTTATGTGTAACCTTGAAATGATGAACTTATAGGAGCAGAGAGCAGAATTGTGGCTATTAGGCGTCAATGTGGGTCTTTTAACAATGGGGAAACAATTGGTTTAAGGATATAAAACTGCAGTTGGACAAGAGGCATGGACTCTGTGATGTCTTGAGGTCTACTGAGAGCATGACAATTATGGTTGATAACAATATGCTATGTTTTAAAAGTTGTGAGATAGTATACTTTAAGTGTTCTCAAAACAAAAATGGTGATTATGTGTGATATAACATGTTAATTGGTTTAATTTAGCCATGCCATTGTGAACAGACTGTATGATGTATCATAATTGTGCATGACTTTATTTAGGAGCTAAATAAATGAATGGAAAAAATCTTAGCATGGTGGCATGTGTCTGTAAATCCAGTGCTGGGTAGGTAGAGACAGGTAGATCATTGAATTCACTCATCAGCCAGTCTAGTCGGTTGGTGAGCTCCAGGTTCATTGAAAAATTCTGTGTCAAAAAATAAGGTAGTGAGTGATTGAGGAGGAAGACACCCAAAATTAACCCCTGGTCACCACATGCATGTGCCCACACACACACACATTCACCCACATGCATATATGTACACATATGAGCGTGCACACACACACACACACACACACACACACACACACACAAATGCAGAGGGCCAGCTTCTCCTGAGATGTATGGCTATGTGTGGAAGAAGCTGTTGAACAAGATCAAGTTGAATCAGGAAGGAAGGTGGACAAGGAGAAGGAATACTGGACAGTAACCAAGTGACTACTCTATCCTAGATCTCCCTCATCTCTCCACGGCCACCTTTTCTTTGTCTGGACTTCTCTGCATGGGCTGAGAATGCTTGCTTCTGTCTGACGTCGAGGTAAGAGTAGTGAACTGGCATTTGTAAATTAATTTGACTTACTTAAACATTATCTCTCATAGACCCTGAAGCTCTGTGCTTGATTCAGTAGCCAAAGCACAGACTTTCAAGTGTCGGTATCAAGAATATACACATGCCTCCTCTTAGTCTTTCTGCACCCAGTTTCTGGGAGACTGTCTTATGGGGAGGGAGGGCTAATGGGTGGACTCTGAAGTGGGCACTTTGGGGCTCAGGATTTTGAGAATATTCAGAAAGTGGCCTCACCACCCTTCATGGGGGCCCTCCTCTGCTTCATCATAAAAAGCCAGACATGCAGTTGCCCACACCCACCACCAAGACCAACCGTCTCCCACACAAACCTGCAGTCTCTGTGTTGATAATACTCTTGAAGCTCCTTAGGCATATACAAGGGAAGAGAAATCCATTAAAGGATCCAGAATATGGTAGAGAGAACTATGACAGGGTAAGTATGATGTAATTTAAGTATTTTGGCACAGCAAATGAAAGGAAATTACATTTCCTATTATCTCCCAACAGTTATTGAAATGAAATGAAATATATTCTATTCTCCCCGTCCCCCCAGTCAGGGTTTTTTCCCTCTCAAATGTGTTTTTTTTTTCCTGCAGTTTGTTCATTTGGTATGCAGCCCCCTCCTCTCTCAACATGGAGGCATCCTGTTAGAAAACATTCCATGAAAAAAAAGGGTAGAAAAAGTATACTACTTCTTTAAAATATATTGCAAGAATACTCATTTCCAGCTTTTTATTGCAGCACTAGCTGGTATTCTTGCATGCAATTTTGTAATTTATTCTGAACATTCTACTTAAACCTTTTTTCAATAGCATGATTTTATTAGAGTCAGCTCACTGGACTTTCCCAAAAAGGTATTTAAGATCAAATAAAACCAGTGCTTGGAAAAATATCATTACAATATGAAAGCAGTTACAAAAACATTAGTACTGCAAAGTTTTATTTCAAATGGCTGAGCTTGCTGTACCCCGGGTTATGGTGCTTCTACTTCTGCAGACATACTTTCTGGAGAAATGGGAAAAACTGTCATCTTAGCAGTTTTTTCACATGATGGGGGTAGTCGGGGGTGAGAAGGAAGGGGCATAAAATTTTAAAGTGAGAAGAAAAAACTTTAGATGCAGGCATTGATGAGAAAGTGGACTGCCTTTTACCCTCAACCCATCGTCTCAACCCATACTTCCTAACCACTCCACTTTTCAGCTGTCCCCACAGATAGGACAGGAACCTCCACGATAGCCTTTTGGTCAGAGACATGATGCAGTCTTTTATCAAATGCCGAAGGCAACTTCTGAAGGCACAAGTGGCTGGACAGTGGACTCCATTGTGCTGGTCTGCTGTCTCTATTCTCTGATACACTGGTCAGCCTAGTGCATTTTTGGTCAAGTCCTGTCCTGAGTGCCTCCATCTGGTCAGGCTCAGAGGAAGTCTGTATCTATGGTAGGCGGTGGGTTCCTCACCTCCATCCATGAACAGCTCTTTTCTCTCATGAACAGGTCCCAAGGCCATCCCCACACTCACCTTGAGCCAGGCCACAGAGCAAACCAACTCCTGCTCCCTGGACTTCCGTGTGGAGCTCCAGAGGCAAGCACTATTTTTTTTCAGTTGTGAACAATCGCTCCATTTCCCAGGCAGTTGTGCCAAGTCCATGACTGTAGTCCAGTGGGACTTCTTTTTGAGGGGGTTGCTGTCAATCAACGGCTAGTGCTTATCAGGGAGAAAAAGCATCATTTGTCTGTTCTCCAAAGTGCTGCTGGATTCAGGATTTACATTTAAGAAGTGCTCTGCTCTGGATGCATAGCGGGTTTGGTCAGTGAAGAGGAAATAAATTCACATTTTTACATACTGGCATTTCATGTAGGTGATTATTAATCCACATGCAATTCTGTTACCCAATATTTCTCTCAGCTCTTTTCCTCCAAGCATCAAATCTGTGGCAAAACACGTCCATCCTGAAGTTGGCAGATTAGGTGGTTTCTGTGTGGACTTTCAAACGCGATTTTTTTTTTAAATTGTGAGTTACCATTCATATTACTTTTCTAAGGAGAAATATGCTTAAAAAGTAAAGTCTTTATTGCTTCTTAAAAGGCCCAGCACTCTGTGATAAATTCTCATATTTTGACTGTTAATATGTTTGAATGAAAATTATTTATACATTTGGGTGAGGTTGAGTGGTTTTCATTTGATTGCTGCCTCTGGAAATGAAAGCAGAGTAGCAGGAAATTTACATGTCAGGCTGTGATGTATATCCAGATTATGAGATGATTGTGCGGCAGACGAACCCCAAGTAGAATCATTCCCATCACACTGTGACAACTGCAATTCCTGACAAGGCCTCTTAGTTTTGGGGGCTATTATCATTGTACAAGAATATAATCTATTGACAGCAGAGCTGTTTAATACATTGAAAGGCAGACAGTGGAAGAAACCTTAACTGTTTTCATTCGCCGCTGCACAAGGGCACAGATCAAAAGTGAATTATATCTAAAAATATGCACGCGTGATGACGGGATGCATAGCATTCATCAAGCTGTTTAGTCATGGTTAGGCTGAGGTGGGGAAGAACCAATATCACGGGCATATGTGCTCGGAAATAGAGATATGAGACTGGAAACCAGATCACTGCCCAGTCAGAGAAAAAATGGGCCAGAGATCTCTTTAATCCTAGCTCTCCACCTGTCTAAGTTGCACCCGATCCTTGTCCGTGTCGGTACCTTGGGCTCACTAGGGGATAGTGAGTGGCAGTGACCTAGGTTTACCTGGGGTAAGGGGAGAGCTGTGTGTCTTTGTCCTATCTCCTGTGGGTATGCAGGTGTGGAGCTTCCAAGTGTATGTTACAGAGATGGCTAACCCGTGTCTCTTCTGGATGCTCAGGGTTAGACCAGGCACACAGAACACTCCCAGAAGGGATAATATGTGACATCATTGGGCCTCAGAGTTCCAGATGACATGCTCAGAGTGTTGGTAGAGAAGAGCTGCTTTTCTGCTTTGTCACAGATGCAGAGGGTCAGGGTTGCTCTGGGCTTCGGGATACATAAGCTCCTGTATCTGAGTGGTGGCATTGATGCCCGGTGCCAGTGAACTCAGCTTGCTCCTTGTGATGAGAAAACTCAAGTATGACTTAGGGACATAATGGTTTTCTATGTGATAGGGCTCAAAATGAGCCTAATGGAGGATGTTGATTTCCCAAATTCACCAAGGCTTTGCAAAGTACAACAGGAAGTCCAATCATTTTACAGAACAAGTGATGTTCAGGTGCTGCTGAAGAGGCCTGAACTAGTGGCATATTTCCTGGAGGAATTAATCAGCCAATATTCAATTCATACACTTAAAACGGCTCGCGGAGACAGAGGAGAAAAAAGAGAAAGGGTTAAAATACCAACTCTCATCTCGGTACTAGACTGCGCATCTTCCAGGTCTAGTGAGTTTCTCTAGTCTTTTGAATGAAGCCACACCCACCCATCTTTCTTCTCAAGCCCAGACTATTAGAGTGAATGCAAAATTATTTTTGGTGTCTACTCCAAAGGTTAATTTTGACAAGAGTCTTTTCGCCTTCAAAAGGCTTCGTAGACTGTCACAGAAATGCAAGGATGGGATCCCTAAAGGCTACAAAACATTGCTGAAGTCTAGAGCCTATTCAAGTTCACCAGGCCAGGACTGAAGGATCATGGGAACGAGAATCCTCTAGTTGCTGGAGCATCTCTCAGTGGGGGGTATGGCAGCCCTGGAAAGGGTTTAGTCTCTGAGGAGAAGGGAATGATAAGCAAAAGGAAACCACCCATGTCCAAGGGCTGTACCCTGTGACCCATTCTAGGACAGCCAAGGTCTTGTTGTTGGTGTCACCTTTATGAGTGATCAATGTTAGTTTATGTCATCAAACATTTACAGACTACCTTCAGTATGAGGACAGTGAGGTATACTGAGGTCATCCCATAATGCAAAGGTCTAGCCTATCACACTGTGGTAGGTGGATAAGGAGACGGCAGCAGCAGTTGAAGACTTTGTGCTTTAGACTGCTGTATCTAGCATAGGTTCAGAGAAAGGACACAATACGTTTAGTAAGCTTTCTCTGAGAGACATTGTAGGTGTAAGAAAAATTGTTTTGTTGTCAGCCATGACCTGAGTTGGCATCATCTAGAAAGAGTGTGTGAATATCAACTGAGACAATGAAAGTGTGGGGCACTTTCTGATTAGTGATTGACATGGGAGGATCCAGCCCGCTGTGGATGGTATCACCCCTGGGCAGGTGGTCCTGGGTGATATAAACAAGCGGTCTGAGCAAGCCAGTAAGCAGTTCTGCTTCAGTTCCTGCCTTGAGTTTCTTCTTTGACTTCCCTCCAGAATGGACTATAAGCTAAGATGAAACACACCCTTTCCTCCCCAGATTGCTTTTGGTCATGGTGTTTCTGGTATCAATAGAATGCAAGCTAAGACATTGTGTCACGTGCACTGATTATGAACTATCAAGGCCCACATTGACCTTGGTCACCTGGCCTTGCTGGTTTGTGCTTTATATCTGCCTCCTGTCTGTGTCGTTACTTAGGAAGAGGCCAGCAGGTACAGTTCATACTGGAGATGCAGCCAGATTGCACCTCCAGGAATCTGCTTTGGGATGTGGAGGTGTCAGGGTTTTCTGGGACCAAGTAGAAAAAGCAGTTGGCCTTCTCTGATTTTTCAGGAAGTGACAATGGTGGCCCGAAAAGAGGAATGAATGCAACTGAAAGAACACAGCCAGAGAAGGGGGAGATATAGAGAGGCAGGGTTTTCTCCAAGAACCCTGCTTTCCAGGATTGGGTCCCAAGTCCTGAGAAGACCCAGCTGACTTACTACTTTGAGATATATACCTGTATCTATGTTTACCTTGCATCTCCTGGTTCTTAATCTCTTGAGGTAGTTTGCATAATTTTTTGTAACATGTAATTAATGTTTCCTAGGATATTTTAGGAAAAACTTTAATATAACTAAAATTGCTTTATTTTATTTATTTATTTATTTTGTGTGTGGATTTCAGGGATATACTCAGGTTGTCGGGCTTGGTGGCAAGCACCTTTACCCACAGAGCCTCTAAACCACCCTGATACAATATTTTAAACTAATTCTTTGAGAGCTTCACATACACATATAATATATCTTGATCATATTCAACCCTCTGCCCACTCACCCTCCCAGCCTCCTCCTGGATCTCAACTCCAGGTCCTCTTTTAATTTTTTTTAATAGCCCATTGAGTCCAATTAGTGCTTCTCATGTATGCATGGGTGTGGGACTATCCACAGCAACATGGTTAACCCACCAGGGATCACAAACCTAAAGAAAACTGATGCTGTTCCCTTAGCAACCATCAGTTGTCAGCTGCTCCTCAGCTGGAGATGGAGGCTTGTGTTCCCATCCCCAGTCTGTGCCAGAAAGTTGACTGGCTTGATCCTGGGCTCGTCTTGTGCAGGTAGTCACAGCTTCAGTGAGTGCGAGAGTGCAGTGGTACTGTCTTGTCTAGAAGTCACTGTTTGCCCCAGTCTTCCTCAACCTCTGGCTCTTACAATCTTCCCATTCTCTTTTCTATAATGTTCCCAAACCTTGTGGAATGGTGTGGGATACAGATGTCCCATTTATGGCTGAGTACTCCACTTTAGTCAATTGTAAGTCTCTGTATTAACTGTAGGATAGTATTTTTAAAGATTTGTCATCACTATTGTTTTTTACATTTCTTTATTTACTTTGAGGGGGTTATACACACATCATGGAACATGTGTGGAAGCCAGAGAACCATGTATGAGAGTGCCTTTCTCCTTCCACCATATAATAGTTCCTGGGTGTTGAACAGCAGGTACCTTCTCTACTAAGTCATCTACATGAACCATTTTTATTATTTTAAATTGTGTGTGTGTGTGTGTGTGTGTGTGTGTGTGTGTGTGTGTGTGTGTTTGCACACATGCACATATAAATGCTGGTGCCTATAGAGGCCAGAGGTGTAGGATTCCCCTGGAGATGACATTAACAGTTGTGAGCTACCTCATGTGGGTACCAGGAACTAAACATGGGTCCTCTTCAAGAGCAACACATTCTCCTAATTGCTGAGCTATCTCCCAAGCCTCTGGAGGATAGTTTTAAACCATTGTTGAAATGCTCTCCCTCAACCTGTAAAGGAAATGTGTAAAGGTGGCTGGCTAGAGGCAGGGAAAGCAGGCTTCCTGTTGGAGGCTGAGGCTCTGGAATCCAGACTCTGCCTTGGCATTTTGTGATCTTATGGAATTCTTTGGCCTTGGCTTTCTGGAATGTAAGACTGAGGTAAGTGCAGCTACTCCACAGTGCTGTGAGACTTGAAAAATGTTAAGTACTCAGCAGTGTGGCTGGCTCAGTGGCTCTTGTTGCCCCCTTCTCTCCCAACTGCCTCATTCACATTGATAGTGTCCGGAGCTCACAAGCCCTTACAAATGCCTCTGTTGTGAATGGAGTGCTTCATTGTATTGTGGTTGCTCTTTCACTACCTCTCAGACTAAGCCAGTTTCACCATCGAGTCGGTAGCACTGAGACCAGTGCTTGTCCACAGCCTGCTCTACACATGCTTAATGGATTACCATACCGTCTGCTTGTTCACCTCCAACATTTGCTCCTCACTCCCTACCAAATTAGAGGAGGGACAGTGCACAACAGGAGCAGTAACAAAGGGTGAGAGGCATGCTGCCTTCCATCTCAGCTGCCCACCATGGTGCTTCAGAGACAGGTTTATCTTCTTGTCTCTCTGCTTGAGTGCCTGGTGAGGGTGTACTCGAAGGTTGTTGGTGGAGGAGGGAAAGAGGGATGCTCCCAGGCTGTGAGGGGCCCATCGGAATTACAGCTCTGAAGCTTATTTTTACAGTACACCCGGTCTCAGCTGAGCAGAAGCCTGTGAAACACAGGTTTACCTCAGCAGAATCCATCACAAGCTGAACCTTAAAAATGGGTCTGAGCTCCTTACTTATTGAACACACGAGGAGTATGAACATCAAGTTATTCGGCTGTGAAATAATATCAACAAAGTTAGTTATGTTTAATTTAACTGTTGAATGGAGGTTTAGCAATTTGGGACTGATCCTCGATGAGGAATGGAGAACAGGCAATCCAAACAGTAAATTCACTCTCTTAATGACCTCACTGCTGCTGGGAGAAAAAAAAAGCAGCTCCAGGCTTTCCCACCTCCTCCTGTGACCATCATGCTAGGACCTAGCCAGAGTCTTGCTCTTTTTTCTGCTATCCACCAGGGAGGAGCAAATCACAAACCGAGTATCCCAAAGCCCAAGAGGACCCAGGAAGAATAAATACAGCCTCCCCCAACCCCCATGCCTTTGCTCAGGCACTGCTCTGAGATGAAGTTCAAGCAATCTCATTTGTGTATATGAGATGATATAAATTATGGCTTAGAACAGTGGTTCTCAACCTTCCTAACACTGTGACCCTTTAATGCAGTTCCTCATGTTGTGGTAACCCCCCAACCATAAAATTATTTCTTTGCTATTTCATAGCTGTAATTTTGCTGTTACATACAATACTGTTATGCATTGTAATATAAAAATCTGACATGCAGGTTATCTGATAGGTAACCTCCTAAGGGGGTCACAAGCCACAGGTTAAAAAACACTGGCTTAGGAAGACATGGTGTGGAGAGTCATATCCTGTTACTGAGAAGTAGTGTGTTTTCTGATATTTTGATGTTTGATGATGCAATGATCCCTTTCCTATCTCCTTCTTCCTCTCCCCCTCCTTGTCTGCCATCTTGCCATTTCCTTTCCTCTCTGTACCTCTTCTCTTCTTCACTTCTTTCCTTTCTTTCTCCGGTTGCTTACTGAGGACCAGGTCCTGAGTACTGCGAAACACTATGAGCCCAAACAGTTCTGGTTGCTGCCTGCATTGGGATATACAGTTTACTAATAGAAACTGTTCACCTGATAATTACAAAATATAGCTTCAGGTAATGAGAAGCCCATGAAAATATGGGGTAGGGTGCTATGAAGGAAAACTTAACCTAGTGTGAGGACTTGCCATGAAACATCCCTGAGGAGGCGAAAATCAGAAGCACTCCTTTCTCAGGCAAGAAGATAGTAGCAGACAAAGGCACATGCTAGGATTCTCAGACCAGAGTAGCGTGTCCCTTCTACAGGCAGAGGCCTGGGGCCTGGGGCCTGGGGCCTGGCAAACAATGCCTTAGGGCTAAGTGGTTGGTATCTGGTGGCACACTTACATTTTTAATTTAATTCTCATAACGATCTTAGGAAGCAGAGACTATTGTAATATTTCATAGATTAGAAAATGGAGGTTCCTTTAGATCAGAAGTTGAATTCGAAAGCAGTGTTGTTTCCAAACTTGACCAGCATTGTACCAGTAACAACTGGTAGACTCAGTTCTGAAACTGAGGTCTGGCTGGTGCCAAAGCCCTTTCTTCTCTAACCACTCTGCTTCCTGGCCTCAAGAAAGAGCTGCCATCCTAGGTACGAAGGTTGCTGTTAGGCTTTCAGGGCTAAAATGCCCGACTAGCTTGTCACCACCCACTAGAAGGGCTTTCTCCTGCATTTTTCCTAGACAGTGGAGGCCACCTCTGTCCCCTCTTGTGTTCTTCTTTTGGTTTGCTTCTATCTGCTCTCCCCTCATCCTCAGACAGGAGGCCATAGCTAGGGCCTTCTGGAAGCCTCATCAGAGGATGTCTTGCCCATGGCTTTCTGCCCCCTCAGAGGAATGAGACTCCATTCTGGAGCAGAGGAGATGAAGATGAGGGCTGTGACATTGGGCATCTGCAGGCCTGAGTCTCTGCAAGCATGAACTGTCCCATCTGTGTTATCAGATACCAACGAGGACATAGAAAATGGCCTGCTGACTAGCATCCGGTCTCCTTTCTCTTCCTTCCGAATCCAGGAACGAACTGCCATCCCACTGTGCCCTGAACATGATGAACATTTTGGGAGAAGGGGTAATTTTTAGCTAAAGAAAAATGCCGCCTCCTTGCAAGAAAATTTGGCCACTAACTTCATGTGACAGGTGTAATGGACGGCAGAGGTTTTGGGGGATGCGTGGTGGAAAGCGAAACTCGAGAGGTAATAAGCATCTTGGCATTTATTCTTTATGTAGGAATATTTGTTCCTCAAAGTCAGACTACGTGGAATATTAGCATTTGAATAAATTATTCAAGACCTTCTAGAGAAAGCAAGGGGAAAAAAATCTTTCCCGCATTATAACATGGCAATCTATGAGGTGGTAGCAAAAGAAGGCTGTCATTTTTCCTTCAATTACAAAAGGCAAATATTTATTATTTATAAGTATTCGCCTTGTATAGGCTTAAATGTTATTTATGAACCTGTTGCACAGTGATTTTCAATGTAACTCATTATTTTTAGCCTTAGGGTGTTGTAAAGGAGCACGGATATATTTAATGACACTCTGCTAGTCAGCGCAATTACACTGTAATCATTATGTAAAATGTGCTATTAATTAAACCAATTTCCAGTTAGAACATTCGCTTCTGCAGGGCTTAATCTTAATCTTCAGCAATCTTTCTCTCTGTTGTTCACCTATTAATTATAGGATTACTTTTTAAGCTACATGTGATCAAATATGTTCTTATTTTTAAGCTTAATACCATTGATTAGGAACAGTTGTAAACTGGGGCTGGTGTGGGTTAAATGATTCTATTTCCTTAACTGAAAAAAAAGGTTTGACTTCAAATGTTATTTTGGCGTAGCTGTTTTTTTTTTAATATAAATTAAACTTTTTCATGTTTCTTTTTCTGTCCACCTAGTATCATAAAAGTTTTTAGTTTTGTGACTTATAAAAACATTATTGTCCTTTGATGCTTGAGGGTAACTGGTCCTGGGAATCTCCCCATCATAATAGTAGATTCTCAGATACCCAAGTCTCATATAAGATGCTGTGGTGTTTGCACAGGACCTATACCATCTTCTCCTGTGCTTTAAGTTACCTCCTGGTTACTTACCACCTAATACAAAGTAAATAATATGCATATACTGTTTTGCTTAGAGAATAATTTCAAGGATAATTCTGGCTGGGTGGGGCGTGGACATGAATCCCTCCTGAAGCTCTCGGTCTATGAGGATGAATTCACAGAGCGGATTTGGAAGACACCAAGGGGCCATTGTTCTCCCCTTACTTGGGTCACTGCTGTGCTGAGCTGACCTTTTCTGAAATGTCCTTTTCCTGTGGAAATGTGCTGGGTTAAACAAGTGACCTTTTTGGCTGAGGGACAGGTAAATAGTCTTCCTTAGGGCTTCCCACTCTGGCTCTCTCTAATGCCTTTTACAACTTCCATTTGGGTCAAGAAAACCTGCTTCCTAGTATTCATGAATGATTCTTTTTTTTTCTTTTCTTTTTTCTTTTTTGTTTTTTTGTTTTTTTGTTTTTTTCGAGACAGGGTTTCTCTGTGTAGCTTTGGAGCCTATCCTGGCACTCCCTCTGGAGACCAGGCTGGCCTCGAACTCACAGAGATCCGCCAGCCTCTGCCTCCCGAGTGCTGGGATTAAAGGCGTGCGCCACCAATGCTAGGCTTCACGAATGATTCTTGATGGTTCTAGCAGCATTCCTTTAAATGCATATAAAATATATATAAATTTTATGTCTTGGGGAGGGAAAGGGAGAAGGGATTGACATGTGAAACAAGCTTGTTCCTAATTTGAACTAATAAAAAATTTTTATGTATTCTAACTATATTTAAATATATGAATATACATATGCGTGTGTGTATGTTTATACTTTTCTCTGTCTAGAATGACCCCTTGTGGGAGGAAAGAAAGTAAGGGAGAAAAGAGTAAGTAAGGGAGAAAAAGAGGAAGCCCTCTAATCAGAGGTCCACCAGGAAGGCAACAGGTATTGCACTTAAAGCTGCCCACGCTGGCCTCCAACTTTCCCTCCACCTGCCTCACCTCCCAAATACCTGAGATTACCGATGTGTACCATGCCTGGCAGAAGATGCTCTTGGATCACTGGTACAAGTCCCAAGGTATCGTATGACCTTCTTGCCTTCATCTTTTCAGAAAGAAAGGACTGTGTAAAGATCTAGGGTTTTATTTTGCTGACAGCTGAGCAGTGGAGACTCTCATTCACATTCCTCTACAATGCGGATCTTCTGCATCAGCATTTCTGGAGTCTGGTTCTGGGAAATCCTTCTGGAGGGTTGAGGCTCCTGGTTGCCCTCTCCCCACCCTGCATCCTGATGAAACGTGGGCAGCCTGTCAGCCAGATCCATGGTGTAGCCCAGACCCTGGGATTCGAGAGCCATGTTATTTACATACTCTCTTAACTTATCCCAGGCTCCAAAGACATCCCCTATGCTACCAATCTGACACTGGATGAAATGTTCAGTGGGACCCATGGCCTTGTTTCCAGATGGTTCATTTCCTTGATTGGTAGGGAAGGGTTGGTGGCATCAATGGCAGAATTAGACTTTTGATCTTCCTTCCTTCCTTCCTTCCTTCCTTCCTTCCTTCCTTCCTTCCTTCCTCCCTCCCTCCCTCCCTCCCTCCCTCCCTCTCCCTTCCTTCCGTCCTTTCTTTCTTTCTTTCTTTCTTTCTTTCTTTCTTTCTTTCTTTCTTTCTTTCTTTTTTTGCTAATGAAGAAAGAATAATGAGAAGGTACCAGTATTTTACCATGAGATTTTCAAATGGAGCCAAGTTCACAAATCTAAAAAATGGTTGAGAAACAGATAAAAACATTTTAAAAATTAAAAAAAGCATATGTATGTGTGTCTGTGTGCGGATATGTGCACATGTGAGGGTGCCCATGGAGTGAGGGTACCCACTGAGGCCACAGGAGGGCATAGGATTCCCTTGAGCTAGAGTTCCCAGAAGATGGGGGCCACTTTATGTGGGTGCTTTGAACTGAACTTGGGTCCTCACAGGAGCAGTATATGCTCTTACCGGCTGAGCCATCCCTTCAGTCCCAAGATTAAGAAGTTTTTAATCACAAAAATGCTATAGACAAAAATAACCTTCATGAAATAGTCACATCATGTATATGCAAAGAGCTTTTGTAAATCAAGAAAACTAATCAACCAACAGGACAAAGGAGAAAAAAAAACAAAAAAAAAAACAAAAATCAACATGAGTCAAAATCCAAAAACTTATAGAAAAATATCCCCTTCTCTTCTGTAAAATACAGATCCAAAGGGGATAGCTGCCCATGGCGTGGGTTTGTAGGGACTGGGAGGCCATCTATCCCCTTAATATCTTAAAGTAGGGACCTTTTGTGGCTTTTGTGTTCAAGGTCTCTTGCCAAATATTCATATTACTTTTCAGTAGACTTCAGGCTGGAAAGCAGGGAAAGGAAGAAGACATTTCTGAGAGTCAGGGATGGTTTCAGGTGGTTAAATGGCTGGTGGGAGGTCATCTCAGCCCCTATTGAGGAGGTGAGAGTTCTGTCATCTGTCTAAGCACCCAAAGAAAGTGCAGTAAGGGATTTGATGATAAGTACCCTGGCTATGCTAGCTGCAGCATTAGGCTCATGAACTGAGTAATTATGGGGAAAGATTTGGTTCCCAGTATCATTCTCTTAGCTTTAGCCCATCTTAGGACAATGGCTGTTTATCTGAATGAGATGACTGCATCTGGAGGTGGAGTTGAACACTAGAACGGTCTATATTTTTTGTTCTGTTTTGTTTTGGGGGGGCGGGGACGGGTACCTAAGACTAAAGTCGAACACAATGTGGAGTCAGAACTAGATTGATAACAGTTTATTAAAAGTACTCACACAACGAGCCAGTGACCAGGTTTACACCAGATGCCTGCTTGCCTTCTCAGCCAGGTAGGAGAGACCCGCGTGCGCCTGTCTCCATCCTTCTTAAACCCTTGTTAGGTCACTCTGACCACACCCTGTGGCCAGCCCCAATCGGGCATGGTTAGCGGTACCTCATAATCAGGGTTTCTCCCTACATAAGACCAACGGAAAACACAGATATTTACATTTTGATTTATTACAGTAGCAAACTTAGTTTCTGAAGGAGCAATGAAAATAATTTTGTCGTTGGAGTCACCATGACATGAGGAACTGTATTAAAGCATTAGTAGGGTTGAGAAGCATTGATCTAAGAAGTGCTACTTAGTTTAAGATAAACTGTAGATCAGTGTTCTGATCTGCAAAGGGGTCACCACCCACAGCTTGAGAACCACTGTTGTTGGCCACTCAAAGTACCAGGTGACGGTGCAGGTGCTGAGAACTGGTCATGGTCTGGTTGAAGTCCTCAACGTAAAGTCACGCAGGCTTCCAGATGGCTTTGAACATGGGTGTGAGGCAAAAAGAGATGCCAAGGATAGTTCCCAGGTTAATGGCAAGAAAAATGAAATTTCTGTTAAGCAACGACCTTCGTTTGACAAATATTCCTCAGATATTCAAAAAAGTGCCTGGAAAAGACTGGTTTTTTACCTCCATTGAGACCTTACCCAGAACATAGGCCAGTGCCTGAAGTACAGAAATCTCAAGGACCTGGCCTAAGACAGAGATGCTGAGCAGTCATGATGCCTCCAGTCTGAGCCCCAGCACACTGTCTATGCCCTAGAGTTATCTGTCCTGCCCTAGGCAAGCTCCTGCTCTCACCCTCAATGTACAGGGCACATGTGGGTCAAATTCTTCTGAATGTATATTGGAGAGATATTTTCCTGTCATCACAGTCTCCCTTGGAGGGAGTCCCTAGTCTGGGTACTTGGGAAGCAGACTGGGTTTCCTCCGGTTGCCGGCATTTTCTTAGTCTTTATTTCCAGCCCACTTCCTTCTAGATGAATCTAGTGAACATATTCAGGCTCACACTGAGGAGGAATGTTTCTGAGGAAAGGGCAAGCAGCTTGCACACTCCAGCTGGTGAACTGTTTGTGGTGACTCTGTTTTTAATATACATTGCTGACCCTAATGACGGTCTATTGAGATGAGGGCAAGAAATGTGTGATCAAGTGGAGATTAATTTTTTACTGCGTCGCCCAGAATGCATGAAAATGCACTCCTTTTTCTATTTAGACTCCCAGGATGCTTTGATTGATTGACTAGTTTACAAATGAAGGTGATAAAATTAGGTTGAAGACCACATACATTTCTTAAAATGAGGCTGGCTGGTCGTGGAGACAATGAGGTTTGGACAGATTGTATTGCTGGTTTAGGCAATCTCCTGAGCATGTCAAGATTTATGGACCTGTACTGTAATGTTACAATTGCAGCTCACTGATACAGGTTTCTTTTCAAATTCTTTCCCATTTTATTTGAAAAAGGCCATTAGAGAGTTATAGACTATTGAAAAAGCTTTTTCTTTGCTAACCCTTAATAAACTCTTCCAAACAAGGAGTAGTGCATTTTTATATTAAATTTAGACCAAAATCTATAAAACATGCTATCCCAGGTTGGATAATTTGATTATTATTATCTAAATGGAGTTATGGTTCATATTGGTTTGCAGTAATGTACATAGTAAATAAAATGTAAGTTGAGATTTGTATAAGAGCATAGGACACACAGTTTCCTTGTTGTTGTTTGTTCTATAAGCCTTTGGGGTAATGGTGGGATTTCATCCTCTTTTCCCGGAGATGAGAAATTAAAAAAAAAAAAAGCATTCCCAGTGGTGAAATTAATGCTGCGTTGTACTAAAAACAAATAGCTATTAATATTTACTTGTTCTCATTACCACAGAAGAAAGTTATAAATGTCTTAGGAGTTACCCAACTAATAAGATTTACCAAGAGTACTGAAAAAGCATGAGAAAATACTCAGCAGAATTAGAAACAATTATCCCATTGTAAGTTATGATGTGAGAAATAATAGATGAGATGCTGGAGTTATTTATGAATTAGTCAACTCTGTTTCATACATTTTTGGCATCAAAATAACTTATGAAATCATTTTCTGGGTCCATAGCATTTTATGAGATTTCTGTACTTGGTTAAAGATTTTTTTCCAAGGGTTCCTGCAGCTGCTCACTCAATCCTTTGACAATGCCCAGATTTTGACCTAAGTTTTCCAATTCTGCAGGCAACTCATTGGCTGTCCAGAATATTCTGGAAGATGACCAGACTGGTGCTCGATAACATAAAGAGAGCTTCTGAAAGTTCATGGATTTAGTAAGGAAACTCAAAGAGGGCTGGGCATGTCAAATGCAGTGGCGTGGATAAAAGGCCTTGCATCTGGCTCCCTGTAAGTGCTCAGGAGATCACAGCAATTATTATTGTCAGTACCGGTATGACTTTTCTGAAAGCCCTTTTTCCACTAGGCAATATTAGCACAGTATGAGTCCGAGTGGACAGCCTTGCCCATGGTGGTTGACCTTGATGGGATCCTTTAGCACTGTTGTTTCTTTGGCCATAGGGTATCCAGTGACTTTTAGGGTTTTTTTCTAAGGGGTAAGAGAAAGTAAGTAATGGCCACAAAACTCTCTGAGATGTATGAAGTGCATGGGAACATTAGAAATTATTTTAAATCATTTTCAGGTTCCTGGCCCCAAGCTTTTTAAAAAGTGGAACATGGACGAATGTGAACAGTCAGTAAGTGGGACCTTCTGTACCTGCTGGGCAGTTCATAGGGGGACTGGCAGTGTGAGCGCAAGGATTTAAGGGGGCTTGGGGTCAAGCGGTTTGAAGAGCCCAGGCGAACGTGGACTGTCGCCCCTGATTTAGTTCAGAAGTGGATGAACTTTGAAAAGTAGAGCATCATTTCTGCAGAAGGTCATCGTATTTCTCGATGATTTACAAGGTGAAGTCTGCGACTGAGCCAGGTCTGTTTTAGATCCTCCAGTGCCAAGAGAAAATATGCTGATGGAAGGGATAAGGCCTGGGTGGCTGGCTCTGAGACCAGGGAAATGGAAGCAGCAGGCTGAGAGGATGTCTCCAGGCTTTCTTGGTCCCTTCCCTGAAGACTTTGCAGGTTGGAAGTTTTAGAGAAGAGGTTTTGCTGACCTTTAGCCCTCACAGCTAGCAAGTGTAGGAATTCCAGAAACCCAGTTCAGGCTGCAGGTGGTACACTGGTTTTTGTTTTACACAGGCAGTGTGAGTACACCTTAAGGCTTACAGTCTAGCCTCAGGAAGGAACACACACACACACACACACACACACACACACACACACACACACACACACACACCCCACATGCCTGAAGAGATGGCTCAGTGGTTAAAAGCACTGGCTGCTCTTACAAAGAATCAGAGTTCGATTCCCAGCACCCATGTGGCAGCTCACAGCTATCTATAACACTGGTTCTAGGGGATCTGGTGCCCTCTTCTGATATCTGTGCACACCAGGCATACACGTGATGCATAATATATATATATATATATATATATATATATATATATATGCAAGCAAAACATCCATACACATAAAATAATAATAAAAATTAAAAATTTGCCTTGGGGCTGCTACTTCTTAAATATAGCGCACAGTAATGTCCTAGGTGTTAAATGGCCAAGTTAATTGTTTCAATAACATTTCATTCTTTTAGAAGGTCACTCATGTATAACAATAGACAATCATTTGGTATCTAGGGAGAACTGTTCCCAGACCACTAACTATGGTCTTAACCCTTGTATGTTTTAGTTGCATTATTTCTCTCTCTCTGTCTCACTCTCCCTTCCTCCTCCTCCCCACCTCTGTATGTGTGTACACACGTTAATGCAGTTACTGTAGAGGCCAGAAGAGGGCATCAGATCCCCTGGAGCTGGAACTCCAGGAAGTTATAAAAAAATTGAACTCAGATCCTCTGGAAGAGCAGCAAAAACTCTTGTTTTTGAGACAAAAATCTCCCTATGGAACCCGGGATGACATTGAACCTGTGCCCACCCCCTGTAAGTATGGGTTTGTATCATCACAAATCTAGCTGCTGTTTCCATTTTGAGCAGAAAGAAAGACAGGCTATGCAGGTTTTCATGAACCAACACATAAAAGGGAGGTTGCCATCCCTGAGTGTGGACAGAGAAGAATCCCACCAGCAGATGCTGGGATGCTCAGGAGGACCCGATGGAGTAAGAGGGGACTAGGTCAGGCCTCCATGGCAACCAGTCAGGTGGGAGCTCTGAAATGTGGGCAGAGCAGATGCACAGCTGATCTGTTTCCCTGGGGCTTCTCTCACCATTGCCCCAGCAGATGGCACATCTGATGTGTTTGCCATGGTCCTCGTCTTGGAAGGCCATACCTGTTTTATTCCTATTCTACCTGCCCAGACCCCCTGCAGGATCCAGTGATGCCATCCATTGAGTGGCAAGAGAAGAGTGTGTCTCACCCTGGCATGATGTCATTAGTCTATTGGTAATCTTTCTAAATGTTTGCAAGAAAGATACAAAATCTTAGCAACAGAGGTACTTAAAGGTTTGGATAAGTTTGAAACACAGCGATTTTTCAATCTTCTAAGCTACCCAATCCAGGGGCCTGTTAGTCTACAAGTGTCTGCCATCTTTCTCGGGGTGTCAGAGAAAATCGAGTGACGGATCACTTCTCGGTGTCACTGCTCGAGACCAGTGACAATCAGTGAAATGATTGTGTCTGCCTCTACACATATCTGTAATTGATTGCCTAAACCCTACGACTCTCTCTCCCAGTTGATATGATGGAACACTGGAGTGAAATCACTCTCGATGAGGAGGAGCCAGGTCCATTTGTTATTTACTTCCCTGCCTGCTTCCCTCTCCCCATCCGGCGCCAATTGTCCCACAAGAGAGCACATTATGGTAATCAGCCAGAATGTATGTACAGGAATCAATCAAGGCGAGAACCATCGCAAGAGTTATGACATTACAAAGTCTGTTTGTAACTTTTGATTTATGGAAGATTTCCCATTTTATAAATTGGGAGTGAGGCATGTTGGGATGGCTTAACCCTTAAACTACCCTATGGGGAGAAGGCATCAGGCACCACAGTTAATAAACAGTAGGCATTTCAATTATCTAGTGTCCCGAGATGACTGGAGTACATACATGTTTGGCTTGCGATGCTGGAAACAGCCTCTGAACACATTACCTGCCTTTAAAAATAAAACTGGCTCGTTTCCTACACGTGATCAATTTTGGGCTAACTAGCCCATACAAAATGCTATCCTCTATTGGGAGCTTGGTAAGTAGCCATGCCATCCCAACAACATGGGGGCTGTTCTGTCACTCTCAGAAGAAGGACTTCACAGATGCCAATCTGAAGGCCACAGTATACTGAGCCAATGGTCTTCCTCCTCATTCATTACAGAATTGCAGAAAATCGCAGTAGAGGCAGGCCTAAAGCATTTCCCAGAGTGGTAGGTCATGCTTGTTATTAAGGTAAACAGCAAAGGCTACAGTCATAGCTTTGTAGAAGGCAGGTTCTACTGTTAGCTGATCACAATCATATGTTTGGACCTTTTATGTTCAATCAGTGTGCCTGTCACTGTAACTCTTTTTCCCAAAGGATACTGGACTCCTATTGATTGTTCCATTCTGCCAACAAGGAAACAGAACCAAAAAGATGGAATTCCTAGTTTAAAATCCAGGAATAGACTCCTGGTTGTCGATAGCACCGGACTGGAGGCCAAGCCCCTGACTTACACATAACTGAATTTGGGCCTCCAGCCAGACGCCCAGCACTGTAGGAGGCATGCTTCTCTCTCAGCCCAGTTTATGAAGGCTTGCTGTTCTTGACTCATTGCAGGCCACTGGTGTGTTTGTGCTTCTGTCATCCTGACCAGTAGCTCTGTCACCACCATGGAACCACCCTAGCAGTAGTGGCCACTGTCACTTGCATGTTGGGCATACCCGTTACTGAAGGTAAGACATGGAACCTCCCTGAATAGCGAACCCAGGGCAGGAGGTGTCTGTCCCCTTCCAAGGTCATGGTCACTGGATCTGCTTTTCACTTGGTAACCTGATCACATCATTCTATGTGGAACTAGCATTCTCTTTTATTAGTATGGTGAACCTATTCTGCTAGAGCTCCCTTTCCCCCTAATGTGAATCTTAAAGCTAATAAGAATGCAGATCCCAGAAGACCTCCCCTCTCTCTGATAATCCATTAGGAACATGAGATCGCTGTCTCTGGAAAACTTAAAAAACCATTTAAAAACAAAAAGATGAATAAATGAAAATGTTATGAACCTGGAAATGTTAATTAAGCCATTCTCAAGGAACAGGCTTTCCAGCCCAGATTAAAACATCCCATTACTTTTAAATAGTTACCATCTTTCTCCTTGAAATAAGTCCAAATTAAGGACAAAATCATTATAAAAAGAAATAGTAAAGACACAGAAAATGGTGCTAAGAATTTGGCTATCAACCGACATCCTCCAGTTAGAGGAAACCATGAAGGCCAAAGCCATAAAGTGAAGTCTGTTCCCAGACATCCTGCAGTTATTGCCAAGTAAGAGTCTGGGTACCTTGACCGGATTCATAGAATGAGCAGCTCACAGATCACACTGCTGCATGCTTCACTTTTTAGATTAGGGAACCAAGACCAGAGAGGAAAAGTCAGTTTCTGATGACAGAATCTGAAACACTAACCTCTTGGTCCCAGTGCTCTTTCCACTGCAAACACAACCAAAGGATGTCTCTTCAGGGTTAAAACAACTACAACAGAGTCCCTTTTTAGAAAGAACCATGTCTCTGCCATCTCGACCAGAGGTGTGGTTCCCAGGGGCTTGGTTCCTAAGGGCGTGGTTTCTAGATACTTTTCAGTAAACTGATTGAACAGAGTCTTGCTTGTCAGGCTATTACCTAGCCAACAATTCCAGCCCTTGGAAACCGTAATAAGTAGGAAGAGAGACTGAGTCCCCACAGTAGCTGCAACAAGACCCATGCACTAAATGACACCCTCATGCCCATTAGAAGGTGTCTTTGGGCTCCTCAAGGTATTATTTATTCCATTTGACATACAATTTCAAGCAGATTTGAAGCAGAAAGTTAGTTGGTAGCAGTCTGACAGCAAGATGAGGCAGCTGTCATTTCTTATTGATGGCCATTAGAACTGACAACTGGTAGCCTTAGCTGGGAGCAGATAGAACACGATGAAAGAGAAGTAACCAAAAGTACAGCAGACAGGCCCCATTTCATTAAAGGGCAATAAGGTCTACAGAGTGTCTTCTGAGGACACTGCTGTCGACCTCATGGTATGACGACTTTGTCTGGCTGAGCACCTAATGAGTGTGAGATGGTGCTAGGCATTTCACAAACTATTTGCAAACTTTGAAGCTGCAAGGTAGGTGATGACATCCCTCTTTTATAGATAAGGAACCTGAAGTTTAAAAAACAAAACAAAACAAAAACAGAATTAAGATCAAGGTCATGAGACCTATAGAAGACAGAGTCAATTTTGAACATGGGAGACTAGAGTCTGAGATCTGGGTGTTCTGTCCTTTACTCCCGGTAACTCAACATTACCTTCAAAGTCTGGAGCAAGGGAGAAAATGACATGGCATGCTATTATCTTCTCAATGAAGGAGGACAGGAGAATGAGATGTATTTTAGAATAAGCTACTACATAGCTTTGCAGAGAAATATAAATATGAGAAATATAAATTGTCATCCAGCCAATGTCCATTGATAGTAAACGAGGTACTACCGGTTGTACACAGTTTTGTAAATCTGAATCCCCTTTGAGTTGTAGCACTTAAAGCTGCTATTAAAGTTATCCTTAAATGTTTAGCTCTGTTTATCGTTCTGATGTAGTGCAGAGGTCACAGGCTGGTTTAGAATAAAGACCTGTAATCAATTTACATGTAAAGAGATATAACAAAGACCCAAGAGAATTGACAGGAAGGATTAACTTTTCCTGGCATGTAAAGGAAATGAAAGGAAGTCTTAATTTTAAAATAGTCTGGTAACTAAATATTAAATGTTCAGCTTTGGATTTTGTTAATGAAAATCATACCTGTCAAAAGTCACACAGAGTAGTAATTCCCCCAAAGCTGAGTGATGGTTTAACATGATTCCCCTTTAGCTTCCTGGAAGGAGATGGAATATGGGCTCTCTCACAGAAAGAATGAAACAAGCTGATTTTCTGGGCTCTGTCACAGGTATATATGTTTTTAGACTGTTCTAATAAACTTCAGAGTATAATGACTGCTCTTTTATCATCAATGTAGAAAACTGAGGACCTGAGATGTTAACTAACTTCCCAAAGTAAAATACAGCTGGCCAGTAGTCAAATCAGAAATAGAATCTAGACCCTTTGGCTATGGTTCAGTCGCTTTCAGTGATAACACTGTATTTCTTGTGTAATTCATCCTGGTTGATTCCTGCTTATTCCTCATGTGCCGGCAAGACGCATGCAGTAGGTTGCAGTTTCTGCATCAGCTTGCATTCTGTGTTGTACTGCAAGACTCAGGAAAATATGAACTGTTCAGTTCCACTCCAGGCTCCACTCCTGGTCCTTTGCAGTCATCCAGTCTATTAAACACTCCTTGCTGTCTACCACGTGTCACGTTCCAGACAGTCTCGGAACACTGCCATGTACATGCCCTTGACAAAACAAAACAAGCAATAAAACAAAACAAAGATTTTTTTCTGTTGCAGGAGGAAAAATACACATGTATCCAGGTAAATGTGTACAAGAGAACCTGTGGTAAATGGGAGGTGTAAAGGGGACAGGCAAAATGGCAAAATGCCAAGAAGCATGAAGGAGAGAGGAGTCTGACCCAGGAGAAAGACGTGAGGGTCTTGAACACTTCCTGGAGGACACGACATCTCAGACCTTCGTGAGTGAGGGCAACCTTCTGTATGGTTCTGCACTGTCAGCTCTTGCTGTGCAGTGGCATAACAAACATGTCCTAAATGTTCATGGTTGACAGGAGCGAATGCTCTTTCTTTCTGGTAGGCTACATTCCACTGTAGGTGTGATCTGTTACTCTTTCAGACTGATTCAATTTCATGTATCCCTGGGTGGCCTTGAACTCAGAGAGAACTGTCTACCTCTTAATCCTGAGTCCTAGGATTAAAGGTGTGTACCACCACCCCCTAGCTTCTGGCTACTGGGATTAAAGGTGTGTGTCTGGCTTTTATGGCTTGTGGCTGACTTTGTTTTCTGAATTCTCAGGCAAGCTTTAATAAATCATAAATAATATCTCATCACACAGATCTTCTGTGAATTAACTTTGTGGTGTTGGGAACACTTCTGGGCTTAAGTTTCTTCATCTTAAAATGGCATTGATAGCAATATCAAACTCAGGCTGTTGGTATGAATCAATGAAACTGAAAACAGAAGTTTCCTGAGCTGTGCTTGGTACCCCCAAATCACTCAATGTGTTTGATCTTGTCATTACCTACCTTACAGTTTGCTATGAAGATTAAATGAGAATATAGCAAGGTTTAACAAACACTAAACATTTAACTAATAACAAGTATTATCAGTGACCAACTGGAAGGAGGATAAACACATCATCATAAAACAAAACCAGTGAGAAGCCATACAGAATGGAATGAGGCAACAGTTCCCAAGCCACAGATTCATTTATCACCCATCCCAAGATAGAAGATGCGGCTAGAGCAGTGGCCCTGGGAGGAACAGTGCTTCTCTGCTTCTAACACTGGTGAGGGCTTTGAGAATATGCTATAAAATGCAGGTGAAGTAAGGCATAAATGATTTGTTCTAAGGATGCAGGGGAAGGTCTCCCTAAACACAGCATTCATTGGTAAGAGCTTCCAGGATCTTCCAGAATTCTGTCTCCTTTTATAGCATCTCAGAAGTCCTAAGTAATGAGATAAAGGCATGGTAATAGGTAAACACAATTATAGCACCCGGATAGCTGCTTGGCAGACAGGGGTGTTTGGGAGCATCGGCTGGGGCCTCGTTTTTCTGTAATCGAGCCCAGCCCTGCTGTGATCACTATAGTATTATGACCTGTGGGGTAAAGATGGTACCATACGTCATATTTCATTTTGGGGTAGCTGGGGTAGTAATGAAGCTGTTTTAGTCAAGTGAATTAATCTCCCTAGCTATTCAAAAGCGAAACTTCATGTACAGCAATTTGTTTCTCATTGTTTTCCCCATTCATGTAGCCCTTTCAAAATTACAGGAAGATAAAGGAAGAAAAGAAAACCGAATACAAATATTTTGACCTTTGCTAAACACTGACATATTTGCTGATTGTCAACAGTAGCAGCAAAATTTATCCCCTTGGTGCACAGCTTATAGTGCATATGGCAGTCCTGTTAGCCTTGTTCCAACCGACTCATATAGAATGGGACAGACATTCAGAGTCCGTGAAAATAGGCTTTGGAGTCAATTTTATGCTGTTTAAAGGATCAATTGGAGCTTATCCAAAATCCAAAAAGCACCCTACTCAGTCTCACTGCCTGGAAATACTCAGATGATTATATTATCCTAACAAGTACAAGTGAATGATTAAAAACATTATTAAGAATGAAGGAGTCTAGCACAGGTAGAGATTGACAGACCACACAGCTGCTAATCCTCCACAAATTTGTTTTTAATAACACTGATGTTTTGGTTGCGTATAACTACTTCATTAAGTCTAAATTAAATGCATGGGTAAGCATATTTAAAAACATGTAAATGTAATGTGTTGTTACTGCATTTCATTTTATATTTCCACATAGTTCTGGTAATTTGTGAATTTGAATTGACTAGATGAAGGGAAGTCCCTGGTTGTTTATGAGACCTTCTTTCTGACATCATTAGGGGCTCCAGGAACTGTGCACCTCTGAGTTCTGAACACATCACCAGTCAATCACTATGCAGCAAAGATAATGTGTTGATCTTCTGGAAAGAGATGCTTATGGGCTCCAACAAAAGGGGAGACATTGCTTCTAAATAAGAGCAAAATACATATTTTGCTTTTTAAAAAATAAAGTAGAGAATCTAATGCTGAAAAAGCTATCTTGGAATAACAATCAAGAGTGCATTGCTGTGCACAGCTCTTCATTTATGGAGAGCAGGAGACATTAATATACTTGCCTATAGCTTTTGCGTTACTATTCCCAGCTATGCAGAAATGGAAGGTGATTTACAGCCACACATTCTTTGTTGCTGTTCCAACATACCTATTGTCTTCCCTGCATCCTGACTGGCTGCCTGGCTGGAAGAGGGGATGGTGCTGGCCTGCACTCAATCATTATGGGTGTCTACAAATAGAGTAGGTGTATGTGAACTGGGATTTTTCGGCTGTGTATACCCAGCAAACCAATCAGAGCACAGAGAGAACAATAGCTAAGGGTTTACTGCTCTGTAAGTTTCCCCACCGATTCCCACTGCGACTGATTATATCACAGAAGTTCTATAAAAATCACATTAAATGCCAACTAAATCAAGACTTTTCATGCCTCTTTTTCAAAGCAATGAAATTCAGGACAAACACTATACTATGCATGAAGATCACCGCCTGGAGATCCCAGCTCTTCATTCCAGACGTCGTATTTGAAAATGGAACCTGAGGAAAGCGTGGTTTATTCATTTTGTTGTTTTCTGTGGTGCTCACATGGCTGCCCTGAAAGCTCACTGTAGGAGAGCTCAATTAAGAGGCTTCATAATTTTCACCAGTTAACTTTGATTAAATGCACTGTCTTGGAGGGGAACTCAGCCAATCCTGGCTATAAATTACCTGCAGTGAGTTTTCAACTTAGAGATTCTGAAATATTAGCACTCGGACAGGTCATTTCTTTCAGGGCTGGACTTTACACCTGATTTGGAATGGCCGTACTTCATTTTACCAGAGTCAAGAACCGAGAGCAAAACTGCCCCATACTGCTCGGCACAACTGGTCCCTCGAAGCACATGTAGAAAAAGGTGTTCGTTCATTCATTCATTCTGCTTCCTGCCACTGGCTATATCGGTTAGTGCAAGGGGGAAGTTAGTAGTCCCTTTGACTAGTTCCTCTAACTCACTAGCTTCTATTACCTTAGAAGCTATTATTATCTTATTATTATTATTATCTATACCTCACAACGTCTTCTTGATCATGAGCTAGCTTTTCAGTCATATCTGTCACCAAAGATTAGACAAAGTCAGATGAAATGAACAGGTTCCCACTGATGAAAAGCTTCCCATGTTTGCACAGGTCAGTCAGGTTTTTGGTTTCCAGACAAGGACAAGGAAAAACCAAGGCTGTCTAGGCTCCCCACCAACCTAGGTGCTGAGGCCATTGGAGGAGACAGCTGGCTGCTTGAATCTTTCCTGGGGATGGGGAGCGTTTTAAGGGTGGGGCTGGGAATCGATTAAATTCTGAACTGTCAGTCTTTGAGAAGAGTGGAGGTGTGTTTTTATTTCCTGCTGTAAAGACTCCAAGCCTCTGTTTACCTTGTCTATAAAACAGGGTTGATAGAAGCACCCAGTTCACTGGTGCATATTTAACAGTAAGTCCTAGTCCTTCATAGTATTGGCATCTCACTCAGCTGGGGCTCCGTTATTTTAAAAAGAATATCTCTGTTGAATAAAGACAGTTTACATTTTCAGGTACTCCTTTTGATTTTTTAAACCTTTGACATCAACTAATTGATTCTGTCAAACATCAATTCTGTGAGTTGCACGTAGAATTATTTTATCCTCTCTTGATTACTGGAGGTCAGATGAAGAGGAAGTTAGTGGTTTGCCGGAGGCTGCACAAGCTATCAGAATCTGTATTCTTCCATTGGAAGAGTGGGGGTACAGTCCTTTTGCATGGGGTGCTAGGGTGGTGATCATAGCTGCTGGGCTTCTGAGGGGGATGGGTGAGCTCTGGGAGCCCTGAACTCTCAGAGCTGCGGTTTGCATTGGAATGCGAATGGTGTTCCTTTCCAAACTAAGGTTAAGGATTATTTGGCTTGAGAAAGGCTTGGAGAAATGGTAGTTTTTGTAAAGCACGACCAACTTACCCATAAAACAAACAAACGACAAAACAAAACAAAGCCAACAACCAAAAATCCTACCGTCAGCAGCATCACACTTCATAATATATTAGGTTTGTAAATCCAGGGTGCAAATTGTTTGGAGAATCTCAATTAAAGCCCTTATAATATTGTCATTCATAATCAGCTCACTATGAAAACAGGGCTTCCAGAGGGCACCAAAATCATTTGAACTTGCGCTCTGTAATAGATTTGAATGTTCAGATAAGGTCAGTGGTCAGAGCAGAGGCGACAGTTTTGGTCAATAAACAGGTTTAGTGAGACAAAATCTTTTTGTCTACATGGGAATGGCTTGTAGAAATTCATTCTCGAGGGGGAATCAAAAGATTAAATTCAGCTGCGTTGCCAATTTATTTGCAGGCCAAACAAGTGTGTGATGGAAATCTTCAGCAGGGGAGGTACATGCTCCCGAGAGAAGGCCCTGGGAGCTGAGCCCTAGGGGGCTCCTGTGCAGCTGTCCTCTCTGGCGGAGGCAGAGCTCAATGGAGGTAGATTCATCAGGAGGGAAAGCTCAGGCCCAGTTCCTGTCTTGGTTTCTTGGGGATCAAGAGGAGGGAATGGGCTTGAGGATGTGAGCTTCTGCTCCAAAGCTCTGCTGTCATCTGCTTTAACTACTACTTAGTTGTACTTCTACTGGACCGAAATCATCTTGAGGGGGAAGGTGTTTATTTCAGCTTACACCTTTCAGGTCACACTCTGTTACGGAGGGAAGCCAGGGCAGAAACGCAAACAGGGCAGTAACCTCGATGGAGTACAGAAGCTGATTTGGAAGCCATGGAAGAATGGAGCTT
Source organism: Cricetulus griseus (assembly GCF_003668045.3). NCBI lineage: Eukaryota > Metazoa > Chordata > Mammalia > Rodentia > Cricetidae > Cricetulus > Cricetulus griseus. The sequence goes on along the minus strand of NC_048595.1, from coordinate 50,172,201 downwards.
TCTGACTTGTTCCTCATGGCTCCTTCCACCTACTTTCTTATAGCCAGAGCCATCAGCCCAGAGTTGGCACTGCTCCCAATGAACTAGGCCTTCTAGAACCAATTATCAACCAAGAAAATAACCTACAAGCTTGCTCAGGCCCGTGTGTGTGTGTGTGTGTGTGTGTGTGTGTGTGTGTGTGTGTGTGTGTATTTTCTCAGTTGAGATCCCCTCTTCCCAAAGGACTCTAGTTTGTGTCACAGTGAGCAAAACTGGCTAGCACAGTTTTCCTACAGTGGTTCTCAACCTCCCTAATGCTGTGACCCTTTAATACAGTTAGCTCCTCATGTTGTGGTGACCCCCAATCGTAAAATTTTTTGTTGCTACTTCATAACTATAATTCTGCTACTAGAATGAATAATAATGCAAATATCTGATATGTGACTCTAAGGGGGTCACAAGCCATAGGTTGAGAACCACTGCTCCCAGGTTAAGCCAGACCTAAGAATGGAGTAGCTGGGTATACCCGGTCTCACTCTTGCAGCCCCTGCTACCCTGTCCTTTGCCCCTAATGTTGCTTTCAAACTTCTCTTTGGGAAGACTCATGGGTTTCTCTGCTCAGTACTAGAAAGGCACTCTTATGAGTGCCTAGTTAACCACGACTCCGATAATTCTAGTTTTTTGTCTAGATTCTCAGGATCCCTGGGAACCATCTCAAGTTCCACATGACTGTTGTGAAGTTGGGAGTGAGAGCAAAGGGAAAGGAAGGAATGGTAGTTTCTACTCTGTTTTTTTACCTGTTTTCTAAATGGGATTGTGTTTGAGGAACTATTTCAACCGTTTGTATTAGTTTGTTTCTCTTACTATAATGAAATATCCAGAGTCTTTGTTCTTTATAAAGAGAAGTTGTTTACAGTAGCTTACACTTCTGGAAGTCCTCAGTCATGTGGCAATGTTGGGTTATAGACTTCTTGCCGGTGAAGTTCTGAAGCTACATAGTCAAGTGTTGAGTGTGTATGAGAATGTGTGTCTCTCTAGTGGCCTTTTTTCTTACAAAGCCACCAAAATTCAGTCACAGAGGCTGTATCCTGATGACCTTATCTAACCCTAATTGTGCCCCATGTCTGAACATCATGGTCAGGTTAAATTTCTGCCCTCTTAATACTTCACAATGAGGATTAAATTTCAACACACCACAAGGGACACAAACCATATTCATACCTAAGATGTGACCAACAAAAATGACTTGATGGGTGTTTGTTGTCTGAATCTGATTTTCCAGCCCTGGATCTACGTTTGTGTTCAGCAGTAGGCCTTAAGGACAGTGAGCTAAGGCAGAATTTCTGAACTCTGTCCCTACTGGACTTTTAGAGGATCCTGGGTTGAGAGGCATATGAAGTAAGCACACACATCAAAACATGCTGATAATAAATCATAAAGAAATTTATTTTGAAACAAAACTTTGGCATACATGCACTTATACAGTTTATTAAAGATGAACACAAATTTGTATTCTAACAGGATAGATCTGCTTGGTTACTTTTAAATAAAGAATAGAATCTTGATTGAAAATTTGATACTGTAGGGCATGGGGAATCTTTAATGTTTTTCAGAGTTGATCAATATTCAGCTTTTACAATTGTCAGTACTGAGATTGCCACTTTTCAGGAACACAGAATACAAAGGGGCCATTTCACCAAAGGTTGGAAATGCTGTCTGGATCCCAAGCCAAAATTAATTTAACATTTTTTAACAAAAAAACCTAAGCTAGTAACCAAGAAGACTTTTTAAAATTCAAACATCCTAACATAAAGCAGTCCAAAAACATACTAATTTGATACTCAGATGCTGAGAAATGATGGTAGGAGATTTTCTTTAGGCCCTGGTCTTACTTTATTAAACTATCATGTTTTGGTAAGAGTAAAGTCTCTGTCCAGCAAGAACACTGCTGCCCTTACCATGAAATATCATCAGATCTCAACCAAAGTGTATCAGGCATTGTTGGTTGGCCTTCTGTGCGGAGAAGGTTTGCACAGCATAATGTTCACATGTGGACTCAGGACCAAGGCCATGGTGAAGTTACATGATGCCACAGGGTCATAGCTGCCGAAACTCCTGAGATTCATCGAGAACTTGATTATTGTTCAGACACCTTTAAAAACCTTTTGCTGTTGCTGAATTCTGGAGGGTCATCTCATTCAGTATGGGGCCGTGACCCAAAGTTTAAGGAGCTGTGGGTGAAACAAAAGAGACATTAATCTCTCTTTTATGCCTGGAGTTTAGGGTTTTTCTAGAATACCATTTGGAGTCTTTCTCCAGACACACCGAGCACCTGCAGATCTGTGTCCTGAGGACCACTGGGGCTTCTTCAGCTTCCGCCCAGAGGATGAAGGCACACAAGGCTGTTTATCCCAGCTGTGGCTAAGACACTCAACATTATGGCCCACTTAGTGACGTGGTCTTCAAGGGCTCAGACAGCTGGGTGGTGCAGTGTTTTATTGACCTTTATTAGAAACAGGAGTTCTAGTGGGAAAGCAGAGGGGAACAGGAATTAGCAACTCAGGGGAGTCTGGAGTTCATTTGCAGATCTCTCTACCTACAGTTTGATCTTGACCTCCCTTAGTATTTCCTCTCTTTGAATATTATTCTTTTCCTTTATTGAATTCTCATAATTTGTAACTACACATCTAACTATTAAGGTTTGTTGGTGAGGCTGGGTGGTATGTTTTCCAATGGGGAAACTCAAGAGGCTTTTTTGTTTGTCTTTGAGATCTTCTGCTCTGTAATCACAGTTTAGCATCTTTGGTCTAAGGTGTGAAGTAAATATTTGATATATCAATGAATGAATCAGTCCTATTTCCCTGACTGCATTTGTCCTAGGAGTTCAGAGGTAGACTGACAGTTTCACTTCAATAAGTGTGCAAGAATTCCTGGGGGGTGTGCACACTCTCCGTACTAAACTCTCGGTTAATGTTTTGTCAATCCCGTATCCTCTTTGATTTTCTGATTTACTTAGATTTTCTTCTATTACAAGGGACTGTGTATTTTAGAGGCTAATTTTAATCCCCTTGGACATTCAGGAAAAGCCCTAGGTAAAGTAAATGGACAGAATTTATGTATTCAACAGGGTTCTTCTGAACAAAAAATTTTCTAAGTGTGGAAAAAAAAAACAGTTCTACAACAATAAAAGAGAATTGACATCTCTTTCAGTATATTGTTTGATGGTCCCAGTTTCAGAGTACATTAATGTTAGTAAAGAATAATTAACTAACCATAAAACAGAGGCTGCTGGGAAGTCAGCAGTAAGCAGCAGCCTGGGTAAGACCCACCAAGGAGGCTAAGGACAATTAACCTGTGCCTAGGTTATAAAATGGCCCATTTGAGAACTGCTGCCCCTGGATAGATCACCTGGATTTCAATTGGATTGTTTAGAGAGAGGTCTTACATGATGTGATGCTTGTGTGATGATGGCTATCTGATTACTAATTGCTTATGACAAGTGGAAAAGCCAATAAAGATGAATGCAGATTTGGATAGTGTTCTTCTTCATTTGAGTTGCAGTTAATTATGTATATATATATATCTCAATACCTGTGTATTTAAAAAGATGCTGGGTTGCTCCAGGCAGCTCTCAGGCATGTGAATGAAACTGCCAAACTGCCATTGGCACTTTCACTGATTAAGTGGGATTTTGTCATTTTGCTGACATTTTTCCTTAGAATTTTTGCTTGATGCAAACATTAGCAATTGCCCCATGTTTAACTTAGTAGTGCTGCAGACCAAAGGAGAAGTTGCCCTTACCAACTTCCAATGTATTAATGTGCATTTCCTTGTAATTACAGCCTTTTTCTTTCATTTGTCACTCCAGGCAATCTTTTATCTTTACATATTTTCTCATTTTGACTTGAAGTACATTATCCTCTAGTCAGTTTTTCCCTCGTGACCAGCACACCCTAGGTCTTAGCCGAGCTTGAGAACAGGAATTTTGTATCATCTAAGTTCTACCTGTATTAAAATCACCCCAGTTGTATAAAATGTCTTTCATTATTAGAACCTCTTTTTTTTTGTGGCCATTGGCATGTGTTCTCCCTCAGAGTTGACCCTCTTGAGGTTTAAGGACATGGCCTTTGAGCTCAGACCGACATCAGGCCAGGTAGGGCAGTCACAGATTCCTGTCTCTGGTTTCATGACTCTTGCTCAAGGGACTTTTTCTTCTCTTCCTTCTTCATTTATTTTTGGCTTCATTGAATTGACTTTCTGATAGAGTCTATAATATCAAACAGCACTTATTCATGAAATACTGCAGGTTTATGGCTAAATTTTTAAAACATTATTTTCATAAGAAAAGTCATAGATTATAACTGAAGAAAATTTAGAAAACATATAAAGTAGAAAGAATTCTTTTTAGAATCCTGTCTGTATCTAATTATTCATTCTTCCTTCTGCCTACTATGAAGTCAATTACAATGATATACACATTCATTTCTGCTCTCTATTCCTTCCTCCTCCCACTCCTCCCACCCATACACACAATTTTGTAGCAAATACGAAGCATAATGGTGTCAAATTGTAGGAGTCCAAATTCTGGTGGTGTGACCCTGCCTGGCCACAATGACTCAGCACTATAGGCACAGATAGAACACTGTTGATAACTAATTCAAAGCGTGGTATAGAGTAGAGCTATCCTAGAAATGAAGCTTACCTTGGCAAACTGTCCTATGGTGAAGGATCAGTTTCTCATCCAACACAAGAGTGAAATCAAGGATACACAGCCCTGTGAGTGTACCATAGTTGTTAGCTAGTATCAAGACTTCTATGGTTACCTTTCTTTCTTCCTTCCTTCCTTTCTTTCTTTCTTTCTTTCTTTCTTTCTTTCTTTCTTTCTTTCTTTCTTTCTTTCTTTCTTTCTATTTTTATGTTCAAATGCTGCTTGGCCAATGACTAGGATTCTCATCTGTTAGCTCAGTCTTAATTATCATAAATCTATATATTTTATAAGACTTATCTTATAGAGGATGCCTTTCGCTGGCGCCCTCTCTTGCCGGTGGCTCACATCCTGCCGCTGGAGGAGGCAAAGGGGGAAAGCTATGGTTACCTTTCTTATGGTGGCATGGACACCTCACAATTCATGTCATAGTTGGGCTAAGTTTTTCCATAGTGCTCTCTTCCTTCTCCCTCCACCCTTCTTCATGTTCCTCTAACTGACCAGTTGCTCCCTGGCCTTGCTCCTTACCAGGGTCTGCCATTCCTACATCATGATGTGGATCTCTGAGTTCAAATCCCCGAGCTTCAGTTTAAGAAAAGATAGAGGAGATAGAAGTCCATGTCGCATATCTCTATGTTGATCACACTGTCTATTTTGCAATAGTGACAACTGCTTCAGAAAACAAGAGCATTCAAAAGCCCATAATGGGAATGGGAAGTCATCATGAAGAGCTCCTTTATGAGAATCACAAGTCACCCTCTTTGCGGAGCATAGAAGAGTGGTTGATGGCTTGGATTTCAGGGTTCCCCACTAACCTACCCCTTCCCCTACAGAATCAATCCCATGTAAAGAGTTGATCTGTGTTTGTACCTAGACTCTGACGATCCCTTCTCTACCTCTTCCCCATCCAACGGTCTCCACAAAAGAGTGGAAGGACGTCCTATAGTGGGAAATTACCAATACGGAGTCAAGGTCCTCTCTGGCTTCTGTGTGAGTCATTGTCAAGGCTTCTCTCCCTGTTGCTTGAGGTTGTATTCTTTGGAATGCATACCATCCATAGCCACAACTTTAAACAAAATCTTTTCCCAAGGGACACAGAGAGGGCTCAGTGGTTAACAGTTCCAGCACCCATGTTTGATGGCTCACAACCTCCTGTAACTAGCTCCAAGGAATCTGATGGCTTCTTCTGTTCTCCAAGGACACCCAAAGAGTCACACACACACACACACACACACACACACACACACACACACACACACACACGTGATTAAAAACAAAGCAAAGCAAAAAACAGAACAAAACAAAAACCCTTCTACAAAGCCCGAGATTCTAGAAGGCAGCACTCCATCCCTATTGGCTAGAATAAGATCTGCCTCTCAGTGTCCCCAGTAACCCTGTTATATACCTTATGCCACTAAGAAAAGCAGGAGGAGCACTCTGCTCAAAGATGGGCACCTTGGCCAGTGCCTTGCAGCTGGTCACCATCATGCTTTCAATGACTGTGATGCGTTCCATCAGTGAAGGCTGTTTTCAGAACAAATCTGGACTTGGCATTCTCTTTCACTGTTGGGATGAACTGCCATTGCAATGCGGCTCCAGACATGAACGGCACTCTACACGGAGGACGGGCACATAACAACACTAACACATGCTGTTTGAAGACCTAACAGGACAGTGCTTCTTCAAATTTATAACAGTCTCTGTTTAAAAACCTGACAAAACCAAAATGTGTTCTCCATAAATTATAGCGACGCCATCCGTGCTGCTGAGCGAAGGCTAGGTCAGCGTTTCCGTTACTTCGTTTCAGGGCCCTGGTTCTTGGCTATAAAAATGCACCTTGGGTTTAAAGCTGGCGGGAAACACCTTAGCCTTGGAACAGATTTGCCTCGCCAAATTTTGAGAGCAAAACCAATCTGTTTACTTCCCCTTTGTCGGTGACTTTCGTGAAGAAAAATGTCTGTGAATTGAATTCCCAGGCGCTCCCCCTCCCCCTTTTTAAGACAAGTTTCAGCTCTTTGAACTGTTTTTGGAACTAGGAGAAAAGTTAGGTTAGAAGCCTGTTTTTAAAGAGAGACATTGTCCTAGAGCCCCTTCCCCCATTCTGATTTCATTAAGGTTTAACAATGGTTTTATTTTGACATGGACAAATGACAGGACTGTGGTTGGAAGTGAAATTGGATTATGTGATTAGGCTAATAACCCTCAACAACAGACCTTATTCTGTTGCACTTGTTAGCTGTAATTTCCCATTGGCTTCCCGGAGAAACCATTTAGTATAAATGTTCATACACATAATTAAATTTCTTTAGTTTCACTTAAGCATGTATTTATTTGTGGTCCCTTAGGCACAAAACATTTTTCAACATAGTTCTTGATAATGTCATCAGAATACCAATTTTTAGGAAGGGGGCTGCGACCATCAATCTAGTCTAATCAAATATTTAAAGAACTTGATGGTTTTGATCTTTACCTATGAACTATAGCACCTGCTAAAATCAGAAGTTACTTATGTCACATGTTATTGATTCTTTCTTAATTTTATGTGTAGACACAGGCACAGGCTTCCACAATAATGAATTGTTTGGTTTTCTCAATAAGATCCTGTACTGCAAGGCAGGGAGGGGAGGTGGCGGTCCATCCTTAGAAGGGCAATGCTTGCTGGGATCTCAAAGTGTGCCTAGACGTTATCAAGGTTGGAGGGAACTGTGCATTTTTTAGTATATTAGATTTAAAAACTATTCTTAGATAAAGGATCCAAAAATGTCACAAAATAATTGTTTTCTAAATTTAAGCAGTGTGAGAGTTGCAGTGAAAGGGGGGCATGCAAATTCATGGTGTAGGGTGGGGCAGTTAGTATTCATACTTTTGCTTTTCAATCAGGATTCCTGTGTTTCTAAGATCATTCTAAAAGCAGCGATAGCAGGTGGCAGGACCACACGAGAATTCCTCACTCCCAGGAGTGGATGTCCCTGCCACTCAAAGTCACCAGGGCTGGAAGAGCTCCTGTTGAGCCTTGCATCATTTGACAATACACAGCCTCAACACACAGGGAAATGTGCTTTTTGCAGGTGAAGGAGAGACAAACCTTTGTTTAGCTAATTGGCGTGACAAGCGTGAGCTATGTGCACTCTTAGAGGAAGGGTGTCAGGTGTCTAGGACTGGGAGAGTAATGGGTTGGTGCGTCCTATTTTTGTGTGATAGTATTTGCAAATTTCAATAAACAATCAAAATTTGGTGGGATTGGGAAGGGATTGCCAGGTTGAAGGGCTCTGTCATCTGTATCTCTCTCAACTTACAAAATTAAAGGAAATGGTTCCAGGTGACAAGCTGTGCGAATCACTACATTGCCCCTGGGGCCACTTTCCAAATACAAACAGTTTCCATGCTGCATCTGTAGCACTGGATGATAAGGAACAGTGGTTGTGGTCAGTCGCCACAGGGATGTGGGGGTTGGGGGGAGGCAGGGTTGTAGGGTGAGGACCACAGGTGCCTGTGACCAGGCAGGAGTCAATAAGCACTGTGTTCCACCTGATCAGCATGGATGAGGGGTGTGCCCCAGGCTCTGTCCAAGCCACTCCTTGGGTGAGAGGTGACAAGGTCTGAGAATGGGAGCCAGCTGCTTCCATTTGCTCTTGGACCTCACTGTCCCAGAGTGGCTGGTCAAGGCCATTTCTTGAAATAATCAGCTGTCAGGCCCCTGGGATGACAGGGCAGGACTCCCTGCCCTCTAGTGAGCTGAGCCAGTGGCCTGGCCACTAGGAGGCAGGATGGTATTGTCTAACCCACCCATGGACATGCTCACTGAGGGGTCTGTGTGCAGGAGTGCCCTCTCCCCATCACTTAATGCTCTCTGTGGGAACCTGGGGGAAGTTAACTGTACTTTAAGAGCCTCAGTTGCTTCATCTATAAAATGGGAACGGTCATGTCTGTTGCTCTTTGGCACTTAGGAGGTCCATGGTAAATAGTGGCTATTATTTCACATATAAATATGGCCATGCTCCTTGCTGTATCAAGCAGCCCTAAGTCCTCTCCACCCACATACCACACAGGGAACAAAATTCAGTGTGGGCAGTTCAGGAGAAACAGTGTTGGAAATATGACCCTTGGACAGAAGTCCCCAGCTGCTCAGTTTGGAACAGGCTGAAAGGGATGGAGAGGCCACAGGGGGCCTGGGAGCCAATAGGCCTGGCAAGACCCTGCTGAAGAAGAGCCTTCTCTTTTGGGACAGAAACGAATGTGAGCCTAGTCCTCTCTGAGGAGAAACCTGGAGACTGTTCAGGCAAGAAGGCCAGAGCCTTGGCTTCTCTCTGGGTCTGAGAAGGCTGAGGGATACCTGGGAGGTAGGGGACAGAGAGGTCTCTGAAAAGGAAGAGCCAGTGGGTGTTCACAGCCCTTTTGCTAATTCTCCCTGAGGCCCGTCTACCCAGGCAGCTGCTTTTCCTGGTCTAGTGAGAGCCACCAGTGCCAGTGAATGGATTCCTCCAGGCTGCTTTCCCACAGAATTTGCAGTGAGTGCCCTATCTGAGAATGATTGCCTCTGCCTCATTTACCTTCCCAAACTTTTTTAAAACTCAGATTGCTGCAACTTAGTTTGTATCCATTACCCTAACCCCAAGTAAATGGGAGACGGGCTGAGTCTCACTCTAGTCTCTGCCAGCCAGGAGTCTTCCTTCACAGAAAGAGAGAATGTGGGAAAATGTGAGTGCCAGCCCCTCTGTATTGTACACATTTTAAAATCCAGTATTTTACAGGAAATTCCAGTTTCTGAGCTTTCCTTACTTGGAGAAGGTGGGTCAGGGCTCCCTCTCTCCTAAGTGGTCAGCACTAGTGACATTTGAGCACTTTGACAGGCATTGGCTCTCTGCTTATGAAAGTAGCACATACCAATCCCCTCCCGGAGAGCGCTTGAACTAACCCCTTGACTCCCAGAAGGAAAAACAGGCAAGAGTGCTCCCTCTGGAGCCCATGGCTCTCGGCTGGCAGAGTCTGGGGCTCACCCTCCTGATTGTCACCTCCATTTTCACCACAATAATCGGGTTCCCTTCACAGTCCGTTAATGGTGGCCTGAGAGAGGCAGCAGAATGCAATGGGTCTGCTCGCCAAACATGCTTGGCATGGCTAACCTCTGGGCTGGCCTCATGCCCTTTGGGATGGTAACACGGAATCTAATAGGTGACTCTGAGTTTTCAAACAACAGTTTAATTATGTTCCTTACTCTCGCTTTTAAAAGATGGGAAAGAGTGTAACATATTCCCCACAAAACGATTAACATTTAATAAAAAGTTTTAATGCTAACCTGAAAATGAGGCTCTGAAGAACAGTTCCATCCCAGAGGGCTTGGGATGGCCAAGGTTTCACTAAAATTGCTGTCCTCCTGGGAACATCTGTGACCTCCTCAGAACATCTCACATGTGCCTGTGCACTGTGATCTTTGCAGTTTTAAATTTTAATGTTTCCTTTGTGGAATTCTCCTTAAGACAAAATCTTACTTAAAACCCCAATGTACAAAAACAGAGAAAGTCTTGAGGGAGTCTTGGGGGGATGTCTTCAGATCCTCCCTTCATACTCCCCTCCCTCTTACCCCTGCCACCCTCAGGCAGCCATCAGCCTAAGCCAAGGTGCTGCTCTCCTCTCTCTGTCAGAGAATCATCAAGCTGTGGGCTGGGATGTGGACTCATTGGTCTCACATTGACCTGTGAATTAAATTTGAGCTAAGTCCCAAGAAACCACATTTTAACACAAGCGCCCCCGCTCCCCATGCCCTCACTGTCACTTTGAGTTTCTAGAGAGAGCTTTTTTGGTGTACAGTTCACACCCCTGAGTCCCATGATGCCACTGAGGAGGAGCAACCACCCTGATTTTACCACCTGCACAGATAAAAATGGCTGAGCCCTGGGCTCCTTCCACAGTGAGTTTCACTTTCTTCCTGTCATATCAGATTGGACAGAGTGGGGGACACCTGTGGCTGTGGAAGTTCAGGGGTGCGTTCTGCCAAAGGTAGGGTCCCCTAATGAGGCCAATCATCCATAGTGTTTCTCTCCTTCAGGAAAAGGGGGAGGGACCACTTCCTGGGTAGGAGGCACAGCCAGATGGAGCTGGCTTTGGCAACTTTCCCTGTTTCTCAGGCCCTGGCCTGTCACGAGGAGTGGAAAACACCTGTGTAAAAGGGACAGCTGGAAGAGGAGCAGGTGTCCTATCACACAGTGACAGGGTGACTGTCATAGAAGGAATTTGTTACATATTTCAAAATAACAAAGAGAGAGGACTTGGGATGTTCTCAGTACAAAGAAAAGGTAAACATATAAAGTGATTGAAATGCTAATTACTCTAATTTGGTTGGTACGCACTGCATATCTGTTCTGAAATATAATGCATCCCAGAAATATTTCAATGAAAAGTACTTTAAACATTTCAACGCAAAGTAAGACTTTAAAGAAGGAAAAAGAAAGCATAGCTGTCAATGAGCCAGCAGGGTGTCAAGGCCAGCTTCGTGCATTGAGAGCTGGTATAGCTACTCTATAGAACAGTTCTCACAGAATCTAGACAACTGTCCTTCTGAACCTCCCTGGGTAAATGGCCTGGTTCACCCCAGCAGCAAGGCCAGCAGACATCAAGGGTCTCCAGGACAACCGGAGTCTGATATCACACTGCTGTCTAGACCTGGTCCAGAGTAGACTTTGACACAGAAGAACCATCCTAGTGGACCACAGGAGGATGAATTCATAGTGGTTCAGTCCTCCATGCCCTTCCAGGAGATCTTGTTCTGTAGATGGCCCTTTTGTCATGTGGCATCATCCTTCTCTGCTGGAAGGGGGTCTGGGCTCCCAGGCCACCAACAGTGGGGGTAGTAGACCTGGACTCTGTGTTCCTTTGGACTCTCAGCCCCTCTGAGAGGAGAGCCAGCTGAGAAGGCCAGTTGACTCCAGTGCTTGCCTCTCCTGTTCCAAAACAGAATCACAGCTATGGAAGAGAGCATCCTTCTGCCCTCTGGCAGAGGTCTTCATGGCCCCAGTGTCCTTACCACATTCTCTACAGTTGCATGTACTGTTTCTGTCAGGGGAAGGGGCCTCTCCATGAACACATATGAACACATAGTCCTGGAGCTTTGCAAGGCAGTAAGCTGCTTCCAATGGCCATGACACTTAAGACAAGAGGTTCTGCATCACCGAACTGTCAGGAGGCTCCTCCTGGATTGAAGAGATGGCAGTCAAGGGTGGCAGGATGGGGCTGAGGGTGGGGCACCAGAAAGTAAAGCTCCATTTACGGGAGAGAGGGTCTAAGGAAGGATAGCATGATGGGAGACCATGACCCAAGCCTCCCCTCTTTCTGGGCCCTGCATTTCCAGCCCCACTCTACCTGTGCCAGTCACCCACTGCCTCCTCTCTCTCCTCCAAGCTGGGCATGTACTGTTACCTCTGCCTTCCCTCTCCTTCGGAGTCTGGAGCCTCTGGTGAATGAACCTCTTTTCTTCCCATGCCCAAATCCTGACATCTTTCCATGTGTTGTTTCCTAAGTCATTCTCCATTGAGTCTGTTTATCACTAGCCACTGGCCTTACATCTCAAGTATTTCCAGAGTCCCACACAGAGCCTGCCACACAACTGGGGCTCAAGTAAGCTTGCCAGCTGACGAGTGGGACTGAGGCATGTCACAAATGCTGGTTGGGCATCCCCAAGCCTGTCCCACATGCAGAGCTGTGTTCAGAGGTGAGTGGGCCACACATGGCCCTGAGGCTACATAAGAGTATTTGACAGACACTCAGAAACAAACACACAGGTGGAATTGAGATGAAGTCCAGGGAAATTATTGCGATTGGAGGAGCCAAGAGTGGGAGCCTGAGAGGAGCTGGTGGCTCGGGGGACCGTGGGGATGGGGACCTGAAGGGCCAGGTGTAGAATGTAGGGAGGGAAGTGTAGTGGGGATATGAGGGACCTTGAGGGCACGTGCTGGGCCTTGAAAAGGAGTGAGAAGAGGATAAGAACAGTTGTGGAGACTGAAGAGGAGGGTAAGGGAAAGCCTGGAAGGAGCAAAGAGCCTCCCAGCCTGCTAGCAAGAGTTTCCCTTGGGACAGTGTGGTTGACACCTGTTGTCCTGGCAGAGTAATGACACCACACCCTTTCATCCTCAGGAACATCGTGGTTTTAGTAATAATGGGTAAGGTCACTTGCTGGCAGGCCATGTGAAAACACGGGTATGTTTGTGTGTATGCATGCATGGATTTCTATGTGTGTACATACGCATGTACAAATATCTCCTAAGCATAGCGGAAGATCCAGAAAGAAAAGCTGAGGCCAAAGTCCAGGGAGGAGTATGGAAAAGCAGTTTGACAAAGACTCTCATCGAAACCTTTCTAACCAGAAGAGAGTGAAAAGCACCAAGAAGAAAATACGATCAAGAGAAAACAGGCAAGGAAGAGAGCCACTTCCTTGATGGGCAGGGCTTGAAGGAAGAGCCCAGAAATGGGGTCTGTTGAGGACTGGGCATGGAGCAGGGCTGGGCAAACTCAGGAGAAGCAAGGCTGCCACAAGGCCTCTTGAACAAAGAGCTAAGCAAATTCCAGACAAGAATGAAATGAAGCACTCTTCAGCTAGGCAGGAAGGGGGAGCAATCAGGCTTTGCATTTCATGAGTCTTTGTAGGTAGGGGCTGGCCTAAAAAAACAACTCATTTATTGAACACACTCACCAAGTTAGGAAGTGTAGAACAGAGAAGAAATCCAGGACCCGATGCAGGACATAGCCAGAAGGTACCTCTGTAAATCATTATATGCGATATTGTGTTTACGGGGGATTGTTATATAGAAGATCGTATATATGTATATAGTATATATATGTATAATGTACATTGTGATATATATATATATGAGTAAATGTGGCAGAAATCAGAGGGCAAAGGGAGAAGCTGGAAGTCTAGTCCTGTTAGAAGACGTGTGTGGGCAGTAGGTGTGGTAGGAGAGAAAGGAAGAACTATGGTCTTTGGGATGTGGTAGGCAGGAGAGAGAGTTATTTGATGATGTGATGGGGAGAAGAGTAGAGGGTTTGTAGGGCAGATGGATGACACGGCTAAGTCTCAGGCTGCCAGACACCATGGTGCTGGCCTCATTTATTGAGTATTCACTATGGTCTCTGCTTGTTTTGAATGCTTTACAAAGGTTAATGTGTACATTTAATTTTCACCACAACTATATGGGATGGGCACACACTTTACAGGCAAGATGGGGAAATTTAGGCACAGGCAGATTTTCCAGGCACACACAGCTACTAATGACAAAACTAGAATTCGAGTCCAGGAAGTTGGTTGCAGAAGTTACATTTTCAGCAGCTACATCTTCTCATACTCTGGCTTCAGCAAGCTCAGAGTGTCTGTTGTCACTGGGCTGCCAGATGGGAACAGGTCTTGAAGTCTGAGTATCAATTCCCTTGGTGGGGAACCTTCAGAAATCCATCTTGAAGCCTGAGTGTAGTCATCTGTGAATACAGCCATGTTGTACCCACACCAGGAACATACGAACTAACCAAAAAACGTCCACAAGGTAGTGACCATTAAACCATGATGTGAAAGATAGACCCCATATTGCAAAGCCCCACACTGAGGCTTTGGTAGAAGCTGGTGGGAACTGGCCATTGACAGCTTTGCTAGGATTGAGTCGGGTACTAGTGTCTATCTGATATCTTAGACACTCCTGCTTCTTCAACCCTTGCTGTTTCCAAAGGAGCAACCCAGCCCATTCATCTCATAGTCCAATGGATTACATTTGACAGCCTGAAGATGACTGACTGGGTGCTGGGGTTTTCTTTAAATGTGTTGACTGGCAGAGAGGAGGGGAAGGAAAACTTGTGTGCACAGGACAGCCCTTCTCCTGAGATGATACCCTGCACAGGATTGCCCCCTCTCTTGTCTACCTACCCCTAACAGGAGCCCATCAAGGTCTAGGCGCAATAATGGAATGTTAAAGTGGTCGAAGTTTCATGGAGGAGGAGGAGGCCACCTGTGTGGAGGGGGGGCATGTAATTTTTATCCACGTGCATCCATGTGAGCATGTACCTGTATCAGTACCACATTTAGGTGCAGTGTGTGCCAATTCTTCCTGGATCCTCTCCACTTTCCCAGTCTGGGAACCATCTTCAGGCTGGCTAAGTGACTTCCTGGGAAGGTGAAGTCTAAGGATTAGAACTTGGCTGGGTTTGTCCTTGGGAGTCAAAGCCCATAAATGTCACTCTGGTAAGCTCCCCTTATTGACATTTTATCAATGGTCCAACTAATCCTACCTATTTATAATGATTATATTTCATTAGAAACAAACCAAAGTGGTTTTTGTAGGCTGTGCTGGTGAAACCACTCTAGAAAACCTATGTCTCAGGGCTGGAGAGATGGCTCAGTGGTTAAGAGCACTAACTGTTCTTCCAGAGTTCCTGAGTTCAATTCCCAGTAACCATATGGTGGCTCACAACCACCTTGAATGAAATCTGGTGCCCTCTGCTGGCATGCAGGCAGAAGATTGTATGCATAATAAACAAATAAAATCTTTAAAAAAAAAAAAGAAAAAGAAAACCTATGTCTCCATTATCTCTGTGCATTCTAAAAATAGATGGATGTGGATTAAAACTGCTAGTTCCACGATCTAGCAAGCCACTCAGCCTCCTTGTTCCTGGGTCTAAAACAAAACAAACACACAAAAAACCCTTTGTTTACTTATTTTATTTTATATATGGGTGTTTTGCCTGCATACTACTTGTGTAGCAGTACCCATAAAGGCCAGAAGAGGGAGTCAGATTCCTTGGGCCTGGAGTCACAGTTGTCCACCACCTTGAGTGCTGGGAACTGAACCTGGGTCCTCTGGAAGAGCAGCTAGTGCTCTTAACTGCTGAGCCATCTCTCTAGCACACACAAGCTCTCCCTTCTCCCTGTCCCCACCGCTGTCTTTTTAATCAGTACAATCATAGCATCACATCTGTTTTGGCCGGTAAAGGCAGGAAATAATTGAGAACTTGCTTTAGAGAGTAGCGGGGTCTGCATAAACAGTAAATCTCATAATTAACAGGACCAAACGCTGCTCCACGAAAGTAAAGAGTTTTTTGTTTTGTTTTGTTTTGTTTTGGAAGGGAAATGTCGTTTGTGCAGTCTCTTGTCCGTTCCCGAGGCAGACTGCAGAGGCCACTCACCTCTGCTTCTCGGCTCAGCCCTCTTTCCTCCTTTACCCAACTGCTGCTTGTGCCAGCGGCAAGCATGACTATCGTCTTCCACATTTTTCTTCAGGCTTGATGGATAGTATTCCCAAGTTAATGTCATAAATGCTGTTTGGAAATTACAAGTCCATGCTGCTGGTGGTCTGGAACAAAGAAAGAATTAATTTATAATCATGAATATAAATTTCATAGATAGTATTATTGTCACTTAAGGGTTGAGTTATGGTGCGTATGGGGAGTGGCTCGTGGAACAGAAAACCATGTCGATATAACTCAGTGCAATTCCAATGACAATAGTTATATCATTTTGTTATAAATCTATGGATGTCCAGTATTAAGTGAGCAGGCATTACCTCCAGACCATGCAGGGAGTGACAGCGAGGCCTGGGAGCTTTGTTTAAGGGACTGCAAACCCTGTTGATTCATGATGATGAGAAGCAGAAAACAGACGTTGGAAATTCTTAACTTGACTTCAAATCTCTAAGTCCACCAGCCAGTGTGTTCCAACCTTTAAGTATTAAACAACAACAACAACAACAAAATAGTACATGGCAAGCATACTCAGGTCTTTAAAGCTATACCTTTGTCTGTATTTTTTTTTCTCAAAAAGACTGTTTCTGAACAGAGAATTATTTACTAATTGCAGACAGGATGGGGAATGAAAGAGCAGCAGTCTCAGTGGAGCGAGCATGCATTGGAAGGCCTCTATCTGCTTCTATCTGCTATGAATCAGGCAGTATATTTTCCTGTTAATCTATAGTGGTTCCCTCCCAAAGGCAATTGACCCTGGGGGGAGGTAAAAGAGCGAAGCTGAGCACCACTGAGCTAGCTTGTAACTGGCTTTGAAAGTGCACTGCTGGGGAGAGGAGCACAGAAATATCATAGGGAATAGCTCGCGGAGAAAGGGAGATGCTCAGAGTCGGTGGAAAGTAATCTTGCCAAGTGCAGAGTTATCTAGTTAACCTATTGTTCAACATAATGAAAGCACAGGGCTATTCTGGAGTGTGTTACAGTATGTAGTTTGTCAATTACCCAATCAGGGGGCATTGCTCATTCAGCCAGGATTGAAGGCAATACCCATACTATTTTATTACTGTTAAGCCTCAACTTGGCATATTTTTATATAGACTATAGGGTGTTTAATAGCCATGCCGAACCAGAACTGTCTTCATTCTTTCTGGTTTGAGTCCATTGTCGGTGGGATACATTAGTTTTTGTCACTGCAATTAGGGTATGATAATGTGTAGTATTTTAGACATGAAAATTCCTGGGAAGGTAGGGGATGTGAGAGAGATAGGAGATGTCTCTCAGTGTTCCAAAAAACAGGTATGAGCAGACAAGCAGGATGTGAGGGAAACAGCCTGTGAGGTTGGGGAGCTAAATGCCAGAATCTAGCAGGTACATTGGGGTCTGCTTTTACAGGCTTTCCAGTGGACACTAAAAACACTTTCACCCAGAGAATCCCAGCATTTGATAAAAATGAGAGTGCATTTAAAAGTCTCTTAGGAAAATCTCTACCAAATCAAGGTAGAGCACAGGTGAACTTAAAATCATCACCTAGAAATGCAATTTCGAAATTTATTTTTCATTCAGCAAGTTCTTATTAAGATTGGACAACTCTCTTGTTTTCAAATATCATTTCAGAGCACATGTACTAACCATCCAGTGTTGGTCACCAGGAGCCCTACAGGCTGCTAGAGATTTAGAAGTGAAATTGTTGGAAATTCTCCTGTTTTGAAGACTATAGAAGACATGTCCACTGTAAAGTGTTCCCCTTGCTTCTACCAGGCTGTTCAGCGGTGTCAAACATTTTTTGACTTTGATAAAAATGTATTGAAGGTCAAAATCATCCCTTTAATAGTCCACACTTCTATTTAATAACCTGCCTCAATGTCAAAAGACAGCCCCATCCTATCACAGTTACAAGGGGTATTATGCACCGCCAGGCTGCTCCAGGTGCACACCAGACATGTCCATGTTATTCCATATTCTGTCCATTCCAGGGAAAGGCTAAAGGAGACAGAGGGTACGGATCTTGTTAGGTGCAGCCTCCGACAGCATCACTATCAATTGTCTTTCTCTGGGGCTGATCACCACCTCAATTATCTAGTGTCCAGCCTACCTGATAGGTTTTTGCAAACTATAACTCTTCTGTCGATGAGCATGGAATAATGACAGCCAGGGGCAAGTGGACAGAATACAAAGGAGATAAACCCCAAAATAAAATACCCGAGTCTATCTCTGCATATAGACATCCACTGTGCTTCTAGTACCAAGAGAGGCAACATAGGGTATAGATGGGAGGCTCTTTTGCAGGCTTAGTGAGATGATGCTTAATATGCTAAGTAAATTAGAGTGGGCAGTTGGCATAAAGGCTAGTTCCATTTTATTTTTATCATCTCAATGGAAATAATAACAAATATTAAAAATATTGTGATATGTCTAATGAATGTAAACAGAATTTTACTCAAATCATTACATTTATAATTTATATTAAAAATAATTTTAAACTTTCATAGGGACTCTTCCTTTAGAGGAAGATAATTTTTTTTAAGTGATTCCAAAAGACACTCAATTTCAGCCTGAAATAATGTATCAAGGAGAAAAGCAAAACACACTGGAAAAGTAAGGCAGGCATCACAATAATGTGTATTTTCATCTCTACACAGCTTGTACAACACAGGAAAATAAATTTTAGTACAATATTAATTGAACCTTTCCCAGTTGTGGTTCAGGAGGTTAATTTGAAAAGAATACATTACCAATATATTTATAGCATTTAAATAAATTAAAATTACACTTCACACATCAATAACACAGCTGTTAAATAATATTTTTATTCTATGTAAATCCCATCCATTCATCTCTGTTGTATAATAAATGACCATAATTACAGAGCTTCATTGGGAGGAAGGTCATTGGTAATCCTGCAATTCCTCATTGGTGTAAAGAGAGAAAACAGAACTGTTTGTGATGAATGTATTCAACCTTTGCATACTTTGGTACTTTGGACCATGAATTAAAATGCAGTTGGAAATTAAGTTCTTCACTTCCACGGCATTTTTAATCTGCTGTGTTCATTTCTGTTTTTCTTTTTTCTTTTAGTCACTAGGACTTCTGGAAGTGACCATTTTTCTTTTTGTCTGCAAATACATACACACGCACACACCACACGGAACGCTCCGCGCGCGCGCGCACACACACACACACACACACACACACAACACACACACACACACACACACACACACAAGCATGCCTACCCAATACAGGCTGCCCTCTGAAACATAAATCCAGACTGAAGTCTTTACAATTTCCTTAATTTTCAGTCCTTCATTTACTTCTAAGAGGAGCTATGATCTTCACATTGGCCTTAACTTGTGGCATGAATGGAACTTCTTGGCCTCATTTCCGGACCAACTCTTCCCTACTAAGATCACTATTTGCTGGTCACCAGGGAAGGCATTTTGTAAATTTCTTCCCTGTAAGCCTCTTGAGCTATCACCCCAGAAAGTCTTTAACACGGTCCTTTAATGCAGGGATGGAAATTGTTTTTCCTAAAGGGGCTGAAGATACACGTAAGTGAATGTGAATGTTAAAAGCAATGGGCCAGTGGTAAATAAATTACAGAGAAAGGAACAAATTAAGACATTAACAAAGCTGGCTGAGGCTTAATTCATGTGCAGTCCCGTGTCCTCCTGGCCTGGAGGCTGAGCCTTTTGGAGCCTTTCCTGTAGCAGACAGGTCCTGGGCTCTGCATATAGAAATAAGAACTAACGACTGGTAATTCCTAATGAGAAAAATATCCAAGTGAGCAGTATTCCCTGTGTGTGCCATAAGGGCTTGTAATTGAAAGGTCTTTGGAATAAAGGGTTCCAAGCAGAGGGAATTCCTTTTAATGAAGCTTGGATTTAGTCCCATTATTCTAATAAAGTGTAATCAATTGGTGCCGACTATCTGAAGGTCTAGTTCAAAGTCTGATTAGATCTTGGTTGTTTTTAAGGTGATGGGCGTGAGGAAGGGAAACACACATTAATAGGCTTTTGGGTCAGTGATCCACACTTCCTGAAGCAAGTCAGACTTCGAAGAGGGCAATTTGGAAGCTGTCTTAGCATAAATCCAAAGGCAGGCTGTGCTGTCCACAGGGAGCCAGGCCCTCAGCACTCCCCAAGACATGCTTTGGGCTGATTCTGCCCTTAATCCAATTTACTCAGTCGAATAAGTCCCACTGCTTCAGCTTGCCAACAAATTAAAATCCAGCTTCATAAAAACACCTTGAATTTGGAAGGTATTGGCTGGCCCACTAGACTTGAAACTTCATTTATTCTGGCTAACTTCTCAATTATCTCCCCAGCAGTGGAGATGTGTAAAAGTGCAAAAATCAATAGTGTTCTATTCCCGTTCTATTGGAAAGGGAAAAATTAATGAGATAGGACACTCTCTTAATCAGAAATAAATGTTTTAATTCAGATAATGACATAGTTTTCCCTCTCTGAAGGATGACAAATGCTGGGCTGCGCCCCCAGCAGAAGCAGTTTCAATTTTATTGTAAATATAAAAGGTATTGATCGGAGAGATGCACAAACCCCATTGCTTACAAAAGCCATTCAGGGGGACTGGGAAAACTATTAAGCACTGGGTCAGAAATCAATAAACAACACTGAAATGTAGCAGAGGTCGCCCGAGGCTTTGTGGCATCTTTGAAAGCCAAGTGGCAGGAATAGTGACAGAAATGTCTCTTGTGGAACAATGTTGGGGATGAAGAGGGTCAGATGTTTAATCTCTTCAGTGGTTTGACAGGTCTGGGAACAGAGCGAACGTAGTCTTCCACGGCTGTCTTTGATTTAAATACATGCTGATTCATCCCCCTACTGACAACTGTATTTATTGGCTCTGGGGTGCCGAAATGTATTGGCAGGCAAAGAACCATGGTGTACATTGGAAAGGCAGAGCAGTTTGTGGTTATGCAAATGGACCACACCTTGATGCCCTCTCTCTCCTTTCAAGAACACACACACACACACACACACATACACACACACACACACACACACCTCTTTAAGTGCACCGATAGAGGGAAGTACAGCCCACCATACCAACTGAATCTCCTATCAGAACAAATATAGGGGATAGGATGGAGCATGAAGTACTTTTTGGTAACAGCTGGCTAAATGTAATATTTCTTCTTTGGGGTTTTTAGTTTTAACACTTGCTTTACATTCAAACGTGCTATGGGCTTCCTTGTCTTAAGCCTTTTATCATGGGTTAATATATTCAACCATAGACCATCTCTCTCTTTCTTATGCCGTATTTGGGGGAAGTAGGGCTATAATTAATCACTTTCTCCCCAGCCCACCTCCTGAGCACTCTGTAGTTTTGAAACAAGAAGATTAACCTAGATTAGAGACCATTCTTAGATCTTGAATAGAACTGGGTGGAACCTTCAAAGAACAAGACAGTTGTTGAACTAAAACACACATTTTATTGCAGGGAAAGCTAGCCAAGAAGTCACCACCGGTGTGGAGAAAAATTATATAAGGGAAGAGATTCCATGCATGGAGGTGGAATCCAATTTTTCTAATCAGACATTGATTTGAAAGGTTTCAAGCCAAGTATTGAAACTTTTTAACAACATCATTTCCGAAGCAGAGAACAAGCATCACTCCCCACGGGTACAGGAGCTGAGCCTTGTGTTGCTGGAGGCTCTGCTCCCCTCTTGACACTGTATGATTATGAGATTGGTGGGGTCAGGCTGCCCATCAGCAGGTGAAGTGTGCAGCTGCGGAGGATTTGAGTTTCATCTTACCTCAGATATGATGTCAGTTTCGTGTCATTTTCATCCCCGAGAATGATTTGAGAGCTCTTCTTGTCCCTGTTATTGCGGTCACTTGACCTCACATGTAACTTCTGTCGAATACCATCATTTTAACAAAGTCAGATAGTTGCACCTCCCTAGCCGGGGCTGACCTTTCCATCCTGCCTCTCCCGATTGGTTCTGAGGGGTTTTGTTGCCCCCCTTCCGTTCTCAACAAATGAATGTAAGGCCTCAATGAATTGGCTCACATTGGAAGTTACAGTTTTTCATCTCAACCGGCATTTTAGAGATGGAGCCCCACCCTCTTCTATCTGGCCTGGCCTACAAGCATCTATTGCTCTTTTTGCATTTGGGATTATAAAACATAGAAAATGCCTTTCTACTTAAAAAGAAAAAAATGGCAATTCTGTGTTTATCACCTAAAACAGGGATGACATGCCTTGACTTTCTGTCTGGGAGTTGTGTCCTATCCTCTCAATTTGTCGCATCCGGGGCCCATGTCCTATAAGGATCTTATGTCCTTTCAAAGCATTATTCTTAAATTTTCACCAGAAAAAAAAAAGAATAGGACATCAAGGAATTTTAACCCTCACGCTAGAGGTTTAAATGTGTCCTTATTTTGGGGCCCCTGTGTTAGTTAAGAAGCTCATAAATACACAGTAAAGGAGAGTTGAACATCCGTCTCCTCGTTAGGGAGCCTATTCCAGTTCACACAGCAAGTGTGAGACAGACGTGGGACCCAAGCCTTGACTTTGCAAATCATTCTCCACTGAAGCCACACTCAGTGTCAGTTCCATGCACGCCACTCCCCTCACTATAGGGCTTAGCACAGCACAAGTGCCCGGAGTCTACATCAGGGGTCACACTCTTTTCTGTAAAGAGCCAGATGATAAATATTCTTCAAACTCTATGCATGCCATTCTGTTTTTCAAACACACACACACACACACACACACACACACACACACACACACACCCCTTTCCGAACAAAAAATAAACCTTTTAATAATAGGTTTTGTTGTGGTTGTTTTGAACTAATTAGTGAACTAGAAGGAGCTTAATATGTGATGGTTGGTTTTATAAGATAAATATAGAGAGTAAACAAAATGATATTGTTAAAAGTACTTCCCAAATAAGGCAGTGGTGGCACACACCTTTAATGGCAGTACTTGGGAGGCAGAGACAGGGGATCTCTGAGTTCATGGCCAGCCTGATCTACAGCGTGAGTTCCAGGACAGCCAGGGATACACAGAAAAACCCTGTCTTGGAAAACAAAAGTAAAGTACTTTCCATATCACAATCAATACTGGTAATTGCTGTTCGTCTCTCCATTAATGTATTTCAGAGTATCTGAGATATTAACTTAAAAGAAGGGTTTATTTGGCTCAAGTTTCTGAGGTTTCCATTCCAGGTCACTTGGTCTTGATGCTCTGAGGCCTGTGGCCAGACAGCACACCATCTTATTTCATTTTGTGTAGGAAGGGTGAGGGGAAGTACAATGCATTGGGCTCCCAATAATCACCTCAAGAGCTTGTCCTAGCATCCTCAAAACCCTCCACTAGATCCTGACTCCTCAAGAGTCCATCACATCCCACAGACAGGGTACCAAGTCTTTAATGCAGGAGCCTTTGGGGGACAACCAGGAAAGCTGCAGCAGGGAGTCTCACCTCTGTGCTTCTATTATTTTGATTGCTTTATTCTCCTACAGCTTTACATTCTACAAACCCCAGAAGTGTTTTCACTTTTAAAAAAACTTACTTAAAATGTTCGTGTGTGTGTGTGTGTGTGTGTGTGTGTGTGTGAGAGAGAGAGAGAGAGAGAGAGAGAGAGAGAGAGAGACAGAGAGAGAGAGAGAGTGAGAGGGGGAGAGGGGGGAGAGGAGAGGAGAAGGGAGGGGAGAGAGGGGGAGAGAGGAGAGAGAGAGAGAGAGAGAGAGAGAGAGAGAGAGAGAGAGAGAGAGAGAGAGAGAGAGAGTACATGCATTTGCATATAGAGATCAGAGGACAAATCTGGATCAGTTTTCTCCCTCTACCATGTGTGCTTCAGGAATCAAACTCAGGTCATCAAACCTGACTGCAAGCACCTTTACCAGAGCCATCCCACCAGGATGATTTTAGCTTCTTAATCAACATTAAAAAATAATGGGTTTCACTGTGATGTTTTAGGCAAATATAAATTGGTTTTGTTGATTTTCCTTCCCCTTCTTTTTCATATTCCCTGCCTATCTGTGTACATTTTCACCTCCAGTGTCCTCTTATCTACTTTCAAGTTACATGTGTTTGATTACATATGTTCTCCCTTCCTCAGCACACACACACACACACACACACACACACAGAGAGAGAGAGAGAGAGAGAGAGAGAGAGAGAGAGAGAGAGAGAGAGAGAGAGTACATGCATTTGCATATAGAGATCAGAGGACAAATCTGGATCAGTTTTCTCCCTCTACCATGTGTGCTTCAGGAATCAAACTCAGGTCATCAAACCTGACTGCAAGCACCTTTACCAGAGCCATCCCACCAGGATGATTTTAGCTTCTTAATCAACATTAAAAAATAATGGGTTTCACTGTGATGTTTTAGGCAAATATAAATTGGTTTTGTTGATTTTCCTTCCCCTTCTTTTTCATATTCCCTGCCTATCTGTGTACATTTTCACCTCCAGTGTCCTCTTATCTACTTTCAAGTTACATGTGTTTGATTACATATGTTCTCCCTTCCTCAGCACACACACACACACACACACACACACACACAGAGAGAGAGAGAGAGAGAGAGAGAGAGAGAGAGAGAGAGAGAGAGTTAAGATTTGCATATGAGAGAGAACTTTCAGTATTTGGTTTTTAAGTCTGGGCTAACCTAATATTTCCAGATCCATATATTTTCCTACCAATTTCAGTAAATAAAATTCTACTCTGTATATGTACCACATTTTCACTATCGTTTATCTGTTGATAGTTGGTTGACTAGGTTGATGGCATTTCCTTGTAATTGTAGATAGAGTAGCAATGAACATGCAAGTACAAGTGTTTGTGTGGTAGGATACAGAGTACTTTGAGTATCTGCCCAGGAGTGGCTGTAGAGCTGGACCACAAGAGAATCTTGTTTTAGTTTTTTGAGAAGCCTCCATACTGATTTCCATATCGGCTGTACTGGCATATGCTCCCACCAGCAGTACATGGGATTTGTCTTTCTCAGCATCCTCTTTAGCATTTGCTGTTCTTTGTTTCTTTGGAAATAAGAAACAAAGTGAGATGGAGTTTCAGTGTGGTTTTAATTTGCACTTCCCTTTAAAAATATTTATTGGTCATTGGGTTTTTCTTTTGAGGACTGCCTGTTCATTTTGGCAGCCTATTCATTAATTGGCAGTTGAGTTCTTTGCATTTAGTTTTTGCAGTTCTTTGTATATTCTAGACACTAACCTCCTGTCTGAAGTATAACTGATAAAGATTTTCTCCTATTAAATTTTCTAATTAAACTTTTGGTTCCTGTGCGGGGGGGGGGGGGGGAGGGGGCGTGTGGTGTGTGTGTGTGTGTGTGTGTGTGTGTGTTGTGTGTGTGTGTGTACATGCAGAAGTCAGAGGACAACTTTGGGGAATTCATTTTCTTTGTCTATAGTGTGTCTCCCAGGGATGGGAGGCAGGTGGTCAGGCTTGTCAACAAGCTGAGCCGTCTTACTGGTCCACGTCTTCTCCCATTTTGTTGGGTCTATGGTCTCTCTGATGGGAGTTGCGTTTGTTATGCAGAAGATTTTAATTTCATGTCATCCCCTTTCCTAATTCTTGGAATTACTTCTTGTTCTGTCATGGTCCTTTCGAGGAGTTCTTGTCTATGTGTCTTGAAGTGCTCCTCCTTAGCAGTCTTCGTGCTTCAGGTTCTAAACTGAGATCTTTGATGTATTTTGAGTTGACTTTGTGCAAGGTAAGAGATGTGGATCTAGTTTCATTCTTCTGTAGATGGACATCCAGTATTTGTTGCATAGTCTGCCCCCCTTTTTTCTTTTCAGTGCACGTTTTAGCCACTTTTTCAAATACTTGGTGGCCATATCTGTGTGGTTTGTCTCTGGTTCCTCATTTTCTGCTCCATTGCTCTACATGTTGGGTACAACCCAACTGTAGGATTAAAGTTGTACCAGGGCTGAGTGATCTAAATACACTTGATGCTCTTCTAGAGAACTCAGGTTTGATTCCCAGCACCCACATGGTGGCTCACAATCCCATGTAACTCCAGTTCCAGGGGATACAGTGCTCTCTTCTGGTCTCCAAGAACACTGCACACAGGTCATGCACAGAGACACGTGCAGGAAGAACACCTATGCACATGAAATAATAAAGTAAATATTTTAAAGAAAGAAAGAAACATGGTATGGGTAAATGAACCCATGTTTGACGAGCATAGCAACTACCATGAAACCTAAGCCTTAGTTTTCTAGTTTTGCATGAATCATGTGAAATGAGGGAAATTAGATCATTTTTTGAATGTAGAAAATGGCAGTCAGTGGCAGATTTCAGTTGAACATAATATCCTGTTCTTGTTGCACCACCATACAGGTTTGTATATGACTTCCAGGTTAAGATTCACTACTTTTGAATTTTCTTAATTTAATTTTTATTTTATGTGTATGATTATTTTGTTTGCATGTCTGTTTGTGTACTGCATGCATGGAGTGCCTATAGAGGCCAGAAAGGGCACCGAATCTCCTGTCACTGGAGTTACAAATGGTCATGAGCCACCATGTGGAAGCTGGGAACTGAACTCAGGTCCTTGGTAAGAGGAGCACATGCTTTAAACTGCTAAACCATCTCTCCAGCCCTCAGGAGATATTGCTTTAGTTGGGGTTATTGTTCATCTTCTCATCCAAGGAACTGGCATGAAGAAGCCTTGTATACTTCCTCAGGTTATGGGTTCAACTAAGTGTGGGACTTGGGGGCCTTGCTATAGACCCTGTTTGCACCACAAAAGTAGATTCTGGAGGCTCATTTGCCCACTTTACCCTCACTCCATGCTGGCTTCTGACCATTATCAGGCTTTGGGTAGGAATCTTCAGTAGTTTGAGTATTGGGAAGAAGAGGAATGGGGCAGGGGATGGCAACGGAGCTGGTGACCTGTGGGAAACTAGATAACTTTGACTGCAGTCCTCTGCACATAGTAGGCCTATAGTTGATTGAACAACTTGAGTTTCTGATCTCATGAATTTGGAGATAGCCAAGACCTATTCTAGCACCTGACTAAGCTTGTCTGATTCCTGAATCAGACTGCCCCATCAGATCTCATCATGGTACAGGTGTCACTTTTAAGACTAAATCCTTTGGGAGGTGCCTTAAGGAAGGTACAAGTGAGCCTTTCTGAATTTGTCTCAAGGATCTCAGTGTCCTCCCCCTCAACGGTGCTGTAAGTCACTGAAGGCCAGTGAAATGTCTTAAGTCTTCCATATTCTAGTAATAAACTGATGTGGTTGACCACCAGTGCCACCAATTGATTCTGATAGTGCATGTGTGGGTTTACAAGAGAAATGGTTTATTTTGGCCCATGGTTTTAGAGGTTCTTGTCCATAATCTAGTGGCCCATGGCTTCAGGCCATGGGGGTGAGAAAGTGATAGAGCAATACTGCTTACTTGATGAACCAGGCAGCGAGGTGAGGAAGCAGAAGAACAGAGGGCCTCATGATCCTTTCAAGGGCATGGCCCCCAGTGATGTAAAGACCTTCCTCTGGGTTACCTCACCTTAAGTTCTACCATATCCCAACAGCTTCCCTGGAGATCAATCATCTAAGCCATGGCCACTATTGGGGCCACTGATGCAAACAACAGCAGGAAGAGAGTTTAGACAAGATAATGGAACACATCACCTTGCAAATTACCTTCTAGTTTTTGGGAACCATCCTACACATCTCACCCACCTACCATCTGGTGAGTTTGTGAGATGGCATCTGCTTCTTTGGGGACGCATGATGTGGTGGAAGTGCACCAGCCTTATATTCAGAAACCTGGGTTAAATCCCTGTTTCTCAGTCATCTAGTTGCTCTGCTTTGGTTAAATTTCTCATTCACTCCCCTCTTCTTGCTTTCCTCCTCTGTAAAATGAGCATGCTAATCACCTCTAAAGATGTAGAAAATTTAAAAAAAAACAATAATGTATACAAGACAATGTCTGGCACTTTGCATCACAAGGGATGCTTCAGAGACAATGAAACACTGAAAGATGAAACATGATTTAAAGGTCATTTTACTCTTTGTTACTCTATCTTCCTAAAAAAAAAGATCTGCTAAAAGCCAATATTGACTATTTAGAAATTTCTTTAAGTGGATTTCTGGAAGGCAGTTGGGAGGAGCATCATGAGACCTTTGAAGACTAAGAGTGGCTTGAAGCACAGTTTAAGAGAGGTGAGTAGATTAGGACTATCATTGGTGGTGATTGGGAGAGGTGAGTGGATTAGGAATACCATTATTGTAGCTGTGAGTCCTCCGTGGTACTAGCCTGCTCAGAGCAAGGTAGGATTGGACGGTGCCTCTCAGCCAAGGAGACAGGGTTGTAGCCAGCAGGCAATGTTGCAGGACATAAAAGAGGTATGGCAGCTTGTTATGACTTTCCACCAACTTCTCCCTTGTTTTTGTTTTTTAAAGTTATATATTATGATAGGTCTGAGAACACACACATGATTTTGCTGAGATTAAATCAGACAACAGGGAAATTTTAGTATTCACATTCTTTAATCTAAAAGTTATATTTTAATTTTCGCAGAATCTTAACATAGAATGCAGGAGTTAGGACAGGATTTAGGGATTATCCTCTTTCTAACATCTTTATTTTGTGATAAGAAGAATCAACCTTGTCCAAAATGAATTTGTTGCCCAAGGGCACAGTAGAAGTCTCTACATTTATCATGTACTTGTTCAGCTCCAGATATGGGGCCGGCTGTGGCATCTGTCACAGAGGCCATGTCAACCGTTAGGTTGATGGGTAAAGCATATAAAGCAGGGTCATTGGAGTACTGGGTAGAGTATGTGATCAAAACAAACAAAAGCCACTATCACTACTCTGGGTGGTGACAGAGATGAGACTAGGACCTGGAGCCAGCACCTCTCCCACAGGTCAGTGTGCTCTGAAGTAGATTCCCATTTTAAGCTAGACCACTGGTTACATTATAGAATCTACAAGCACTGCTTTTATGGGTTTCCCTTTTATTGGGATGCTGTTTGTTTGTTTTTGAGATAGGATCCTACTGTAACCCAGGTTGTCCTGAAACTCACTATGTAGCCCAGGCTGGCTTCCAACCTGAGACCCTTGTACCCCAGCCTTCTCAGTGATGGGATTTCAGGTTCGTGTCACCACACCTGGCTTGGTAGGGTGTTGGTGCTTTGTTTCTCCTGAAGAATAGTGTTGTGTGGAATGCAGTCTGTCCTTCATTCTGTGCTGAGGAACTCTGTGGGCAATGTGCTGGGCCTCAGCTCGGGATGTTCACCTCCTAGGTATTTGATCTTGTGGGCACGTTGTCTCCTGGGTGCTGAAGTGTGATGGGCCAACCAAGCAGATTTCCCTTTTTGCTCTAGTCATTAGAGCTCTGAGGTCCTGATGTGGGGCATTCCCACCTACAGGTGAGTGAGCGGGCGGTCCTTCATAGTAAGCATTGCCTTATACTCTCGGCCCTGCTACAATTTCAGCTTCCAGATCCTGCCTCATCTTCTTCCCAGTTATTATAGTTTACTTTCCCCAATATAATTTAAAGTCTTACAAGAAGAATGGAATTGTTTTCAAAACAGTGTGAGGGATAAATAATTAAACAAATAAAATGTTTAATTCCATTATAATCTCCATTTTCCTCCCACAAAATCAAGTAAGAGACCCAACCTGCCTGATATTCCTAACTATCCAGGCACAGAGGAAAAAGAGGCTTAGAAGTTAGAAGCTCCTCTCATTGAGCTGTCTCCCTGAGACTCTTCAGGACCCAGGTGGGGACATCCAGGTGATAGAATGGTTCCCTGCTGTCCTGTCCAATTGAACTAGGATGTGGTACCCATCCACCTAATTAATGAGTGCTTGAAAGCAGGATCTTTTTCTTGATTTACAAACCCTCCTCATCACCATTTATAGTGCACTGTATGTGAAGGAAGGGAGGAAAGACACTTAAGGGAAGATGAGTATTTCCTTAGATGACATTGGTAAGGGCAAGCGTCACCTTCACACAAGTCCCTCTTCAGATGGCTGTCGTATTAAGTCAGGCAGCAGCGGAGGGAACACGCTGTGCTTATTGACAGTGTATTGAGCTATTATCCATATTGTTCAGAAATTCAAGGGCAGGACACAGGAAGCCCAGAGCTGTATTTTCAATGCTTGCTGAAAATCCGAACCTGCCCATGGTTTTGACTCAGGGAAAGTGGAGGTGACAGCATTTATGCACCTGCTGATCCATTCTGTTCCTTTGACAGTACTTACTAACAGAGTTCTTAGCTTATCTAGAGATGCCAATGAGGAAGGTGGACATGGGCCTTACCTCATACAATTTGCTTTATGTAGAACAGAACATACACCTCTCTAGACTTAAAAATCCCCGAAGATTAAAACACAGATGTGTCATCCTGGTTTTTCCGTGGGGAACACCTATGTGGTTCAGTTCTAGAGAATTGCTTATACCCCACATTGAAATGTTGCTCATTCGTCACTTCATTCATGGGGGAGATTTCTCTCAGTCGAAAAGAATCATTTGCTTGACCCTGATGGCCCATTTACCCAATATTTTGGGTTTTTTTCCTTCCTTTCACTGAAGGGTATCTCAAGTGAGCAATTTATGCCAATTGCCTTCATTTTTATCTTTACCTACAGTTTCCAGAACCTTCCATAAGCTGGCTTTTTTTTTCTTTACAGATATCTCTCACCTCACTGCCCCTCCCCACTACTGAGCATCAGTTGCCTTTTCTTATTCTATTTTTTGAAATTTCAGGTAACAGGTAGTCCCCTTTGTAGGCAGAAGTTTCTGTCCCTCCTAGTCCTGCAGCCGATCAGTCCCAAATAAACACAGAGGCTTTTTATTAATTATAAACTGTTTGGCTGATGGCTCAGGCTTCTTATTGGCTAGCTCTCTCTTAATTATTAACCCATTTCTATTAATCTTTGTATTTCCATGTGATCTTGGTTTACTGAAGAATGCCCAGGCATTCTATCTTCCCAGTAGCTACATAGCATCTTCCTGGAGACTCACTCTCTCCCTTCCTCACTTCCCAGCATTCTCCTGGTCTGGTAGCCCCACCTATACTTCCTGCCTGGCTTTTGGCCGAAACAGCACACAGAAGAACATGCCCCATCACCCCTAGACTCTCCATCAGTCAGGGCCTTCTGGGATTCTGGCATCCTCAACACAGCCTTTCCTTTCTCCTCTGACTCTCATGGGTCCCCTCTCCTTCTCCTCATGCCTCAAGGGCCATGCCATCACTTTTTCCTCTTCTACTTCACCTCTGTAGAGAGCTCTGAATGATTCCAGGGCTGCGCATGTTCTTGCCTTCAGACTCTTGCCTGCGCATCCCTGGCAGCTCAACACCAGTTCATGACGATGTTCGTGTGTGGCTGGAGTTCCTAGGCTTCCACCATCACCTCGACTTCCACCACCAGACTCTGCACTGTGTTCTCTCATCCTGGATCTATTTCCGGCCCATGGGCCTCCTGGCTTTGACTCTATCATCTCCTTCATTCTTTCAAGTTTCCCACTGTAACACCACCCACTCCATGCCATTCAAGAGACGCTGTCATTATTAAATGTGCCATCTTCATCCCAATCGGGGCAGTGGTAAAAAATGATGCCAGCTAGAGAAAATCCCAGTCTTTGAAATCCAGGTAAGGAAGTGTGGAGGTGGCCTAGTATACCTGGTTATCAATGACAAGAGAAGGCATGGGGAATCCAAGGAGATGCCAATACAAAATCCCTAGACGAAGCCTGGCTCTTGGGAAGTTTTAAAAATGACTATTACTGCTTCTAACTTTTGTGTTCTACAGGTCTTTGTGCCCTGCTCAGTGGAAGGCTGCCTGGGGTATGGGTCTTGGCTGCTTTTATCCCTCTCATTCTCTCCCCAACCCCTACTTGTTTTTAAGGAGCTGTGTAATTTACAGTAACTAGGAATGCAGACTTAGGCCTTGGCTGTTATAGCAGGGTGTCCTTTGATGGTCACTTCCAGCTGTGAGAGCAGAGGCTAGGCTCTCCACTTCTCTGTGCCTTGTTTAAACTCATTAGCATGCAACCCAAAGAACGGTAGATTTCTACCAGGATTTAGTGAAATGCCTTATGTAAGCTGACTCGGTGCCTACTATGAGGTCATTTATAATAAACAGTTATCACTGCTCCTATAAATGACTATATTTACTTTTGTGATAATTTTGCTTGCTGAGAAATTTCTTCTAGTAATTACTACTAGACATGGCATTATTTCTCTTGGGGGATTGTGGCTTCTTAGTTATATAAACGGTGCCAGGCTTCTTTGCCTGCAAGGAAGCTCAAAGTCAAAATTGAAGTTTCATTCCAGCAGCTGTGTAGGCCCCAATACTTTAAAGTGTATTTGATTTTTCTTTCTGGTCCCATCTCCTACTTCCCTTTTTATTTCTGTGTTTCACTTCTAATAAAATGCCTTAAATCACATCTATTCAAATCACTGCTTCTTAGGTTCTTTTTAGTCATGGTCCCCTTGAATGAATTTTCTTTCTAGAAAAATCTACATATAAATTCTGTCTATCCCCTTCAAATAAGTATCTGATTTTAGGGCACTCCTGGGCTTCCTTATTTAGTCTGTGACTAGATGCCAGAGAAGAGATGGGGGAGGTAGGGCTGAAGTTAGGGTGGTTAAGAAGAAATATCTTAGCTTCTCCACATTCCACAAATTCACAAAATGTGTGAGTTCATCTCAGGTGACTCCTTCTGCTGCATAGATGGTGGCTTTGTTCCCATTTGCCCCTGGGGCAGCCTCCTTGAGGATTCACAGGGCATGTCCACACAGCTAAGAGCTCTGCCTGTAGAACACGTCTGCCATCAGTTACAGTATGACTTAGGGCTGAGCACACACCAGCAGAACTCCTAGTTCCCAGAGGACTGTTTAGCCATCCTTGACTTTGATTCTCTGAATGCTTCCAGTCCTCTTGTAGCTGACAACTCTGACTTGTTCAGTCTGGGCCACATCAGTAGAATCTGCCCAGCTGGATCACTTCTTCCCCATGGAGATCTCTGAGCCCAAGGCAATCCTATAGTCTCTCCGAGGACTTGGACTCAGGACACAATCTACTTTCTACTGGTCTTTTGAGTCGGGCAGATGTACTTCTGATGGCTCTTCTCTGAAGAGAAAAGAGACCAAAGGATACAAGTGGTGCATGGTAGGGTAGGTGGGCAGTGTTTGGAGCTGATTATAGGGAGGAAAAGAGAAAGGAAGTAACCTCTGGTCTTGCATAGCTCTCCAGAGCCTGGTTCCATTCTTCTTGCAATGTTATTTACCCTCTTGGGTTCCATGAAATATCTCCGCGACCTTGTAATAAATGCCTGGTTCAGGTCTAAATCAGTTGGAATGAGTTTTGCACTAAATGCAAAGTCAGTCTCTTTTCCTCCCCTCTCTCCTCCTATTCACAATTCTTGTGTTCTTATGACCTTCATCACTCCCCTTGCCATAGCCACATTTTCCTGGCTGCAGATGGCATCTTTGCAGCTATTAAACCCCCAGAACTCTGCTTCCTTTTCAAACGTGGAAGCCAGGGTTGCCTTCCAATCACACGCTCCGTGAGAATGGAAAACATGTCCTCCCAGAACCTCCATCTGCAGCCAATCACCCAGGCCTGACATTTGTCATCATCTCTGGCTTCTGACTCTCTTCCAGGACTTTCAAGGTCTCTAGATTTTGTAATCTTCTCTCCTACAGTGGCCTCAGGATTTTCCTCTTTTCTCTCAATCCCAATCACTCTTACATTTGATTACTGAATGGTCATCTATCCCTCTACTCTCTGCCACTTGAAAATGTTTCCACAGAACAAGACTTCCAAGCAAGACGTTACTGTGTGTGCATACACCCAGTGAAGACTCTGGAGTTCCATTACTATGGGTCTGTCTGGGGGCACTTTCACTCAGCTTCTCAAGCCTGCCTATTCTTTAGCGGTACTTAGGTTAAACATGGTGGAGGAATCATTACAGACACCCCTGGTCAGTTACCTTCAATGTTTTCCTACTTCTGCCTCACTGTTCCCAACACTCACCTCAGGTGAATATCCCCACTCAGGCTTTTTCTTCTAACTCATGTAGCACACAGTTGTAGTGGTGGCAAGCACTGGACATGAAGCAATGCACAGGACAGGCTGCCTTGGAGCACGCTCTCACTTCATGCAGCTCTGGAATGTTTACTCTCATCTGTTTTCTCTTCCTAGGCTTCATTCCATCCACCCTTCAAGTTCTCATGAAAGCCCCTCTTCTCTATTCCCCTCTGCCTGGACCTCTCTGCCTCTGCCTTCAGCTCCTGCAGGTCCATCCATACTCCGCAGTGACTTAGCACTGTGGATTTGCATTTGTGCCCTGTGTCTCCTTCTCATGTGTCTCAGTTCCTAGAGAAGCTGCTTCCAACTCTGCCCTGAGGGGCTTTGTGATGACTAATAGCTCAGTGGGTACACTGGACTCAGTGCTGTGTCTCCTTAACGAGTGCAGGTGCACAGAAACATGCACGTCCCTTGGGGGAAAACAATTATTTTAGCCGGGTCAACTTTACTACATATAAAATTAACCAGGCCACCAATGCTAGAGCATGGATGAACCTTGAAAATATTATGCTTTATAAAATGAACAAGTCACAAAAGAATGCATCATGTCTGACCCCATGTATGAGAGATCCCTGAGTAGTCAAGTTCACAGAAAGTAGAATGGTGATTTCTGGGGCCCAAGGAAGGCAGGAAAATGGGGAAATGATGTTTGTTAAATAAACAGTCCTTAGGTTATGTTACAATGGAGCATATTCCAATAAGCTTGTAGATGTCTTCATTTGAGCCTAGGCAAATGCCTTTTCTCATTGGCTCTGAAATACTAGTTTCTGTGGTTTTCAAGGAACTTTACATCCAAGCCACAGTACTAAATCCAAAGAGTTAAAATACTGTAAGTTGAAAATGTGTTTAGACCACCTAACCTACCACACAGGGCAGCTTCAGCCAGCCTCTGAGCCTGCCCGAAGCTCTTGCATCAGCCTAAGTTGGGCCAGGTCACCTCACAAGCCCCGCTTGTATTAGAAGGCTGATCTCCTGTCATATGTTGAATGCTGTACTGAAAATGGAAACGTGAATGGCTGTATGGGTCTGCTTTGATTCACTTTAGCTGGAGAAGACATCAATCCATTGACAGTTAGGCCCATCCCAGTACACCTCCAGTTAGGGACAAAGAAATAGTTCTGGAGATGGATGGTGATAGTGGTTGAATGGTCACCACATCTACAAAGAAAATGTTAACTTCTATGCTTCAGCTATCTTATCACATATTAACATCTTACTCAGGTTCCAGCTGGTATATGAGTGTGTGTGGTGGTGGAGGGTGGTGTGTGGGCAAGTCTCCTGCCTGTCTGGACTCTACCTCACCTTCCTCTATTGCCAGAAGCCAGGCAGCTCCAGATAAATACCTGTGGAAGTGAAGTGAATGGCATTATTTCCTTGGAATTGAGAAGGGAAATTAGAAGGGGGATGTGTGGGGATGCTTTAAAAACTTCTCACGTTTCACCTTGCTACAATCTCCTCAGGATTCAAGTAGGGAAAAGTGTCAAACCTCAAAGCCAACGAGAGGAGGCGTTTTCTGGGCTCAGATGAGGAAATCTACAAAATTAGGAAATAATGTTTGTGCCATTTTCGGAGGCCCTGGACAGGCTCCGTTCACCTCCACTTGGTTTACCTGTGGCTCTCCGTGATTATTTACTTGGCTATTCAGTTCAAGACAATCACAGGAATGTACGGCCCATAAATTAGAATAGCTATGAAACACAGGCTGCCTTTATGTCGAAACATAACTTCTTCAGGTTTTTTTTTTTTTTTCAAAGGGAAAATACATTTAATACAAGTCTCCCAGTGATCACTCTGTCCCTACGCCTCTTTTAATACCAGAGCTCAGATCTGATATCTAGCTTGTCCTAGGGCTTTGCCCTTGTGGCCCATCGCAGGCCCAGGAGATGATAATGAGCCCTGTGAATGAGTCTCTTTGGGAAGAACCTGTCTGTGCCCTCTGCTCCAGCCACTAAGGCTTGGCTGCCTCCCTGTTTGGGGGACTCTTCATAGGAGGGATTCATGGAATGGGGTCACTCCCCTGAATAGAATTCATGGGACGTGGTATAGGTCCTGAAAATGAGCTGGGCTCCACCACATCCAGCACTGACTGTGGGCCACTATTACCCTTCTTGGTGAGTTACAGTGAGAAAAACAGAGTGATCAGATGCATGGAATCTAGCATTCAGCAAACAATTGTAAGGATGTCAGGATGGGTGCTCTTGAGTTGCCTTCCCCTGGGGAGGATGGAGAAACCCAAAATGGGGCACAGACAATAACTCAGGTGCAAAGAAGGGTCGGGATGGGACTTCAATATCTGCTAACGTGGGAGGACACACAGAAGCTGGGAGTCTGGCCACATCAGGACATAGACAACTGGGGCCAACAACCCCGTGTCTGCAGAAGAGTTTGGGTCCATCCACAGGGCTGTCTAGGATCCAGGCAGACAGTGAGTTAGTAAAAGCAACAGTTGTAAAGTTCAGAAGTAACAATTTGGGGGCTGGCCCTACCGATCCTATGGAGGGTACCCCGAGAGCATTTACTACAGTCACATTGTCTGAGCTTGACTAGCTCTGGCCCCAGTGTGACTGTGGGCAAGTTACTTAACTTCTCTGTGTGTTTGTTCCTCTTGGGAGCACAATAACACTGGCCTCATTAATAAGGATGTTAAGGGAATTAAATGACATATGCAAAACGTTTAGATTCCTTCCTGATATAGAACAAATTCGGAAAAGGGCCAGTCCTTCCTTTCCCCTGTCTCTGGC